>NW_022735299.1:0-1606 GCF_011630105.1 Anneissia japonica | reverse complement strand
AGGAACACTGCTTTGAAAAATCAATTTTAACCATCTGAGAGTGCCATTTCGGAGCGTCTAGAGCGATCGATTCTTAAAATTGCTCACCTCAGCTCAGCTCCAACCACGATGGGCTCAGGTGCGTGCGGACTACAGTGACGGATTCAAGGAGGTCCTAGTCTGGGGCTGGCGGCTCCTCCCACCCCTTCATTTTGTTCAAAGTAATTTTTTTTAAATGGAGAAAAAGGAATATGTGTAATAATATTAAGTCTGAGATTGCCATTTCCGGCCATCATAGGTGTCATAATCATAAATTTTCTTACCTCATCCCCAACCACGGTGGGGCTGAGGTAATTTAGATTTCTGGTCTGTCAAAATCCATCCCTGGGCCCGCTGTATTTGGAAATCCTAGATTCGCCACTGCACTAACTATTGGGCCCTCTCCTCCGCCAGAATATTTCTAGATCCACCCCTGCAAGCGTCTTCTATGTAATACAATCGAAGTAAACTTTGAGAAAAAAATAAGATAAATATTTCATTCATGGTTGGCATAAACGGAGCCTATGTCTATTTACTGGCTTTAAAACGATGGCTAGACCCGTGTGAAGCCTGTTTTTATTCATTGTCCAATATACCGTGTGGTAATGAATACGATTTTTGATTCACCGGCAACCACTAGTTGTACAGTAGTAAAGAATAGACTAGGTATAGATCGGGTCGTAGAGCGAGAGATCCGATGTTCCTGCATACATCGTCACTGTCGTAGTGCTCGGTTATCAAAATTAGCCTATGTATTTTACCGATTTTACGTGTGCGCTATGGGCCAATTTAAAAAAAAAAATGTCTGTTTTGGATTTTATGTTGTAAATGTTAATTTCGGGTGTATAAAATTGCACTAAGAAATATGTAAATTTTAAAAAGCCTAAATTATAAAATTAATTTACTATAATAAGATGAAAAAATATAGGCCTATTTGATTGTTGTAAAGATAGGAGAGCGCATTTTCGGGAATCTACAACAGAAACAAAATTTTTCCGAACGGCCTCCCCACCCCACTTTTCTCTATACTTCTTCAGCCCCCCCCCCCCAACCCAACCCCTGAATGGCCGGACCACTTTCAATATGCTTCCGACGGCTATGATTATAAACTGTTGAATTCTAAATGATTACAAGATGACCAAGCATAATGAATGAATCGATCTAAAATGATATTCAAAGATGTTATACTGTACAGCTAATGTTTGTTTTGCATGTCTATTACACACCGTCACTCACAAAGGTATGTAAAAATTGGTCCTAAAATTTGATAACAAGTTGACCATTAAAATCTATTGTAAATATTTATTTATATCCGTGCACCGATTTTGTTTCAAGTTGTTTGTTTTCAATATTATAGCTGTTTCTTTACGATGACAATGTTTTGAAATCGTACTGTATAACACTCCAAAATTTGCTTTATGGGCAAACAACAGAAGGCTCAAAATTTTTACAAAGGCCAGTGAAAGTTTTTATCGATGTTTGCCATGATTCTTATGTGAGCTATCGTAAAGTCATGTTTTGCCGGAGTTGCGTTCAATTGAAATCTCCAAACTTCTGAAGCTGAGATATTCTATGAATGTAGGCTTGT
>NW_022735298.1:0-1024 GCF_011630105.1 Anneissia japonica | reverse complement strand
TGTGTGTGTATGATTGTCTTGTGACGAGATTGCCAGTTAGAAAAGTGATTAAGTTTGCTATTTGCCATATCCTTGGCCATTGTGCCAAAACTTGAATACAAGGTATCATACCATGTTATGATCGTTTACCTCAGTACTGTACCTCATTTGATTAATATATGTATGAACACATTCCAATTTTCGTCCACAATGCATTGCAGTTAAGTGGCATATGACATCATTACATTTGATTTCATATTGATATATTACTGATACTGACTGTACCAGCTGTAGATAATTTATATTTGACACACCTGATGAAGTTGGCACTGGTAGCGAATGCTACATCTTAATGCTACAGAATGCTACGTCTTAAATTTATTACATGTTAAGAATGTTGATTTAAACATTTCCTTTTTGTCTGACAGCCACATGTCTCCTCCACCACCGAAGATTCTCGCTGGGGGCGTCAATCAAAATTGGTTACGAGACGTTGCTTTTTCACCTTTCGGTACACACATCATGACTGTTGCAGATGACCAGTAAGTTTAAACTGTGGAAGGACTTGCCAAGTATTACTTTAAGAAGAGACCTTAAAGGCCTGTTTATACTTCAACGATAACGATAAAAAAAGCTAAAAAGCGATTGTTAATATAGAAAACAAAAGAAATAAGAGAAATGTTTACACTAGGACGATTCGATAACGATGTATTGTGTATACGATAACAAAATATTTTAACAAATCAAATCAGATGACTTCATAATCATGGAAAAAAACGATAAAATCGTTGCTACTGCTACGATTTTAATGTTTTTCCATGATTATGACATCATCTGCTTTGATTTGTCAAAATATGTTGTTATCGCATAACTCTTAAATTGTTATCGAATCGTTCTAGTGTAAAAACTTCTTATTTCTTTTATTTTCTGTATGAACAATTGATTTTTAGCTTTTTTATCGTTATTGTTATCGTTGGAGTATAAACAGGCCATAATACCATCATCATTATTACTATTATCATTCTGTAGTGTACTATGTCATTGA
>NW_022735297.1:0-897 GCF_011630105.1 Anneissia japonica | reverse complement strand
GTCGTAACCTGCCCGTTCTTCAAGGAACACAAAGTGAGGGTCTCTCGCTTTCACAACCACTTTCATAGATGCAAGTTGCGGCACACCGGCAAGCCGATCGGAATCTGCAGATACGGTTGTCTGACCTGCGGAGAGTCCGAGGAGTTAAGGGAGCACGAGGAGAATTGCCGGTGGAGGCCGGACACCACACCGCCTAAAATGCATGGGAATTTGAAAGTTCCAAGGTACGTGGAAACTCCACATTCGTCCGACGAAGACTGGGACTCGGAACCCGATATACGCGAGCGAATTTTGACGTAAGTTAACAGAAATTAAAAAAAAATAATTTATATATGTTTTCAATATTTTGTTATTGAAATTTTGATTTTTTTTCTTTCATATTTTATTTAATCTTTGTTTAATTATTATTTTTTTTACAGTCTTGACAACCCGATTTACATTAGGGTACGGAGTGAAGATTGATTTAAAGAAGTCGGACGATATCTTCCGAAGGAGACATTATCTCACCTTGACCTGTATGCTGGTTTTTTGAAATATTTGACGGTACCAAGTAAAAAAAAAAATCTAGAAATGTGATGTCCAAAAAGATACTTGTTCTCACTTGACACAGATTCTGCTCGTACTCCTATACTCGTTATTTTAAATATTTAATTACGAAAAATAAATCTTTCGAGAAAAAAACCACAAATTTGACTTTCTCCATATCTTGTATTTTTTTGTTCTCGTTGAGTGAGCGTAGAGTGCTGCAGTGACGTGTGGGCAGTCAACGGTGCTCTGTCGTGTACACGAGAAGGTGTGAATGGGAGGTGTTACGCTGGACTTTTTGAAAAAGCTGGACTTCGAAAAAAATTCGACTTTTCTGGACTTAGAAAAATTTTCGAAAATCTGGACTTAGAA
>NW_022735295.1:0-514 GCF_011630105.1 Anneissia japonica | reverse complement strand
CCAGTTATTTGGCATATGGGTCCCATGCAAATTAAATAAGGGCATGCCCATATGTAACTTCCCATGTATTTGGCATATGGGCTCCATTTAGATTAGATATGGGCCTCCCATATTTACTTGCCCAGGTAATTGACATATGGGTCCCATGTTTATTATATGTGGGCATGCCCATAATTATTTTCCCAGATATTTGGCACATGGGCCCAATGCGAAATTAATATGGGCATACCCATGTTTAACTACCCAGGTCCTTAGCATGTCTGTCCCATGTAGATAAATATGGGTATGCCAATATGTATTTTCCCTGATATTTAGCACATTGAACCCATGTGGATTAAATGTGGGCATTCCCATAATTATATGCCCAGTTATTTGGCATATGGGTCCCATGCAAATTAAATAAGGGCCTGCCCATATGTAACTTCCCATATATTTGGCATATGGGCTCTATTTAGATTAAATATGGGCCTCCCATATTTACTTGCCCAGGTAATTGACATATGGGTCCCATGTA
>NW_022735294.1:0-615 GCF_011630105.1 Anneissia japonica | reverse complement strand
TCACCATCTGTCATGGAACCATCCTGGACACTAAAATACGGTTCACCGTCTTCTGCACCTCGGATATGTAAGTGCACTCGGTCGTCCATTACCGCTATCCCGATGTCTCTGTTAATTTTCTGAGGAAACATTATTAACAATTTAGTACTAGCCTCCGAACCAATCGTGTTCTTCGTCAGTCGACCGCTCGTCATGTAGATCTAGGCTCAATCGTCATGTAGATCTAAGCTGAACGTATTTCAGTGTATCTATTCGATCAAAGCATTTTTTTTTTATTTTTTTTTTTTAATTAAGCTTAAGTTACCTGGAATATTGGAACACACAGTTGAATAACAACGTCCACAACGTTATGCATGGATAAGCTTAATCCACTGAAATCCTCAACTTTGAAGTCACAACCAGCTCCTGATGCTAGGTAAAGGTTTTGATCATTCCTTTCGGTGATCAGTCCATCTGGTTTGTAGCCGTTTACAATTCTAATCTTTTAAAAATAATAACAAGAGAAAATCAACACATGTAAAAGGAAAGAATGAACAACTTAAAAACATAATTTAAACGAGCAAGTAATACACCAGAAGAATGGTTGTGGAATGGAAATCCATCTGAAACTCCCAA
>NW_022735293.1:0-1607 GCF_011630105.1 Anneissia japonica | reverse complement strand
CAGAAAGAAAAACATTTATTCATTTATTTTTTTAAATTTATTTCTTTTCCCAACCAACAGCAAACACAAAGTTCGCCTCTTACAGGAGGGAACACAAACCACAACGAACAATACAAGAAATACATCAAACATTAAACCGAACTACTAATAATATTACAAAACATACGAAAGTTATTACTGAAGATATCTAACTTAGGATTTTTTAAGACAAGGGAATTATAACTTTGACTTAATCTACAAACATAACCATTTTTTAAAACATTAATTCTACAAAAAGGAATATGAAACGTAGGATTGTTTCTGAGACGGCGACTGGGGACTCTAAGACTAAAATTAGAAACTAAATTACAATCGAACATGGCATTAACACATTTATATAAAAAAACAAGATCAAAAAAATTTCTGCGGGACTCAGGGGATTGAATGTTAAGGGGAATATTGTGATTATGGTTGTGGCTGATGTAGCGCAAAAAACGATTGTGCAGCCTGTGAATGCGTGCAGATTGGGTTTTAGAAATTGAATTGTAAATAACTGAACAAAAATTTAGGGTGGGTTGAATAATAGTGAAATAAAGATGAATTTTGGTTTGTTTATCAAAGTTTTTACAATTGCGCCACATCAGCCCAAGCAGTCTATTGCACTTGCCAACAAGATGATCAACGTGCAAAGAAAAACTAAGGGTGCTCTCAATAAAAATACCAAGATCCTTTTGTGAATGCACCCTGTTTATGGGATTGTTGTTAATTAAATAATTGTGCATTAATATGTCCTTTTTTAAGGTAATAGTTAAAATATTGCACTTTAAAGGATTTAGGGACATACCCCATGTAGAAGACCAAGAACAAAGTTTTTCCAAGTCCATCTGAAGCCTGTTGGCATCCTCAATGCTGCTGATAGTTTTAAAAATTTTGACATCGTCAGCAAACATAAAGCATCTGGAGTGAGTGAAGAGGTCAGGGATATCGTTAACATAAAGATTGGAATAGGAGAGGACCAAGAATCGAGCCCTGTGGAACACCAGAGTGGATAGGAAGCCACTCTGATGTTACACCATCGACGACCACTCACTGCAACCTACCATCTAAGTAACTATTAAACCAGGAAATTAAAGTATTACTCAAAACAAAACTTTTTAATTTTAAAAGTAGCAAATTATGTGGAACTAAATCAAAAGCTTTGGAAAAGTCCGTATATATTATATCACATTGTCTCCTGTCATCAATGGCTTCGTAGACTGTATTCAAGAGACTGGCAAGGTTTGTTTCGCAAGATTTACCAGTGACAAAGCCATGTTGACAAGGAGCAATGACAGGAGAAACATGGGTCCAGATATGGTTAACAACAATCCTTTCAAACAATTTAGAGATGGTTGGTAGCAGCGAGATTGGTCTATAATTAGAAATTGATTTCTTGATCCCTTCCTTGTGGATAGGAACTAGATTTGAACGTTTCCAAAAAGTAAGAAACTGTCCAGTTTGCAGAGATCTATTAAAAAGTGTGGAGATAGGAATAGACAAGGGACGAGAACAGACATTTAGAACATGATTACTTAAATTATCACATCCAGATGCCTTATGCGTTTGAATAGAGGACAATAACTTTTCAA
>NW_022735292.1:0-580 GCF_011630105.1 Anneissia japonica | reverse complement strand
GACCAAACTATGCAACTGGCGGATTAAAGAAGATTGCCCACTCTCGGGAAACCTCACCTCCTCAATTATTTATAAAGCTACAATCACAACAAACGAAGAATTGAAGCATTACATCGGGCTCACAGATACCGCATTTAAAACCCGATACACAAATCATAAGCACACATTCAATGCACCAAAACACAGAAACAGCGCAGAACTTTCAAAGTGCATATGGAAACTAAAAGACAGCAAAACACAATGCAATATGAAATGGTCCATTATTGATAGAGCCTCATCCTACTCACCCAAAACAAAGCGATGCAATCTATGCAACGCAGAAAAGTTTCATATAATTTATGCAGACAAACAATCTACTTTGAACAAAAGGCACGAACTCCTTTCAAAATGCAGACACCGTGCCAAATTGCTACTCAAAAACACATAATACCGTACCTAATTTGCATCTACACCGGCCCAACCCTACATATACACGTCATATTTGATATTCACTCCTGAAGATTGCCTAGTGCATGGAACAGCCTGTAGAGTGAAATTACAAGTTTCCTGTTACAAGTATTATACTACTACTACTATTATT
>NW_022735291.1:0-699 GCF_011630105.1 Anneissia japonica | reverse complement strand
TATATCCATGATGTCACAAGCCAAGCTCATCTGTGTCCTGTTGATCTCAACATAACTTCCAGAGTAAGGGACGAAGTTAGAACAAGTCAGACCACAGACGGACACTATTAGAATAATATGGCAAAACAAATGTGTTTATTAACTATAACTAAATCAACAACAACGAGTAATAAGTTGGTAGAGACCGATACTCCCACGCTCGCTGTTATAGAGTGAATTGTACTACTGGTGTTTGACTTGCGTCTTCCAATTTTATTTCCTTGTTTTTTGGCTCTTTTTTCTTTCAAATTTTAAATTTACTTGATAGATTTTCAAATTTATTTTATCTTTTGCACACAGCTCATGAGATAACAGTAGACTCACATGTGACACCAGAAACAAGTTATGGTAAGTCATTTCTTTTTTATATTTATTTTTCTTTTATTATTAACTGACATATTTTATTAGTGTAAATTCTGAAAGATATATTTTTGGGATATTATTTTAATGGAAAAAGTGTAATTTTTGTGAAAAATATAATAAAGTGGGAGATATATTCAATGACATGAGGCCACAGGCTATACATCTAATTATAATTTCTTTGATAAAATAAAAGGGTGATATGAAATTTAACAATAATGTTAGTCTAATGACAAATTGACACTAATTTAAAGGCTGGTTAAAAATAGGGCTAACGATTCAAAATTGAAAATTCATTAG
>NW_022735290.1:0-1015 GCF_011630105.1 Anneissia japonica | reverse complement strand
GAGATAAACTATAAAACGTCTTGCGGTAATTCTATAAATATATATAAATAAATGTTCAATGTTCAAGAATCTGTAGCCATCTAGGCTTTGTTGAGAATTCAAAATCTGATTAAAGCATCTATTTATTCATACTCATACACATGCGTAGTTGGAAAGCACTAGTCTTCAATGCATGGCAATTAACAGAGATCAATAAGATACGCCCTCTCATATAAATGTATATACAACTTGTAATATATACATATATATATACATTACAAGTGTATAATACATTTATACGTATGTATATTTACGAATGCATAAATGTATAACTATATACTTGTAATAATATATAAAAATATATTAAACTTTATAACTAAACTAGAAATATTATATAATATTATACCAAAAATAATAAAAATAACTCAATTTTTTAGCTTCGCTATCAAATCTACCTCAACCAAAAAACAGTCATCGTTTCCAAAAATATGGTTGTTTTAAAATATTTTGCCTAATATACACATACAGAATATATACAGCATCATGATTTGCTGTATTATTTAATCATAAATTTTCTACCTAAAGCACCAAACCTGGGGCCGGGCTGAGATGGTCTAGATTCCTTGCATCCCCCTCCCACCCATTTTGAATTCCTTGATCCACCACTGATTATGTTGCTTACATTTATACAAAATATTTCAGTACTGTTTTCAAAATGTTTTCATTGATATTCATTAAAATTTCAGTAGAGATAGATATTTCAATAGACTGATGAGATTTAGTAGATCTGACGCATTGATGCTTGTAGTCTCAGCCGACGTAGCTACCGACAGATTGACATTGCTTGTAAGTCTGGTTGCAGATACCAGAGCAGCAATTGGCGTTGGATTTGCACTGAGAGAGAGAGAGAGAGAACGAATACAATTAGTATATTAAAATGAAGATTATGATAATGTTTACGACGGCAATGATGGCGATGATTATGATGACGACGACCAGTACCAACTGAGAGGCCCATAGAAATTGCAGGTAGCAT
>NW_022735289.1:0-1028 GCF_011630105.1 Anneissia japonica | reverse complement strand
ATCAATTAAAGACGACAAAACACAGGCTCCGAAAAACATTGATAAAATGGATAAAGAACTCACCTCAATAAAACCAGATACAACAGTAGAAGTACATATTACATCGAAA
The DNA here is from genome assembly GCF_011630105.1 of Anneissia japonica. Lineage (NCBI taxonomy): Eukaryota > Metazoa > Echinodermata > Crinoidea > Comatulida > Comatulidae > Anneissia > Anneissia japonica. The sequence goes on along the minus strand of NW_022735289.1, from coordinate 919 downwards.
ACAGATGCTGAAAAATCAACAGCAATTGTTGAAGTTATTGAAACTAAGCCAACAACACCGATGCCAATTCAAACTGATGTGGACGAACAACCTGTTAAACCAATTGATTTAGCAACAACTAGTGACCCTATAGTAGAAGAAAAAATGAGTGCAACGACACAGTCAGTTACACCAATGCAACAACCTGACATAGTTCAGACGACAACCGGTGAATCTGTAGCTGTGATGAAAACAGATAAGGAGAAATTAGAATCGACATCATCAGATAGTATTGCTCATACCACCATTTCTCTAAGCAAAGTAACCATGTCTCAAGAGTTAGTTGATGAATTGGTCTCCGGTGTTGACAAAACTATTATATCACCTACAAATGAAACAAAATTTAAATCTGGCAAACCTATGCAAGTAATTTATGTTTTTCCAACCACTGCAAGACCTGTTGAAGTAGCATCAACTACTGCTAAGGCCATCACAGTACAACAAAACACTGATGCTGTGGAAAAATTATTAACATCTTTAAAACCAGAATCTTCAGCTTTTGTCGATGTTTCCACTACGCCGAAAGTCACTGATATTGTATCAGAAGAACAAGGTATTGTATTTGGTTCTGGAGTTGAAGGAAAAGTAACATCAGAAAAAGTACCAGGTTTCATGAGCACATTTAAACCAACACCAATTCCAAGCAAAGAGCACAAACCCACACCAGTAGGAAATGTTATTGATAGATTTACACAGAAACATCTAACAGATGTCAAATTAATTAAAGACGACAAAACACAGGTTCCGGAAAACATTGATAAAATGGATAAAGAATTCACCACAATAAAACCAGATACAACAGTAGAAGTACATCAAACATCCAAAAAAGAAGCTGAAAAATCGACACCAATTGTTGAAATCATTGAAGCTAAGCTAACTA
>NW_022735288.1:0-1076 GCF_011630105.1 Anneissia japonica | reverse complement strand
GAATACATTCCTTTAAAAAAAAAATAAACTCTTCTGGTCTCAGTTTCAAAAAATAAATTTATGTCTACCAGAAAAAATTTTTCTTCATTTGTATTTACAAAGCTTAGACGCCGATAGTTGCATGACGTACCAAAAACATTATTGTTTTAAAAATTCTTGGTTCAGTTGTTCCATTGCACTTCCTAAACACGACTCAATTGTCCTATCCAAACTTTCCTCTGTCGTATACAGCAAACATCATTCGCTTCTGTTTAGTGTTTTTAAGTTCTTGGCATGGTTTTAGAGTCTTATTTACATTCTTTTCTGGCTGAAACTGCAAATTCGGAAGGCAACAATTGGTAACTTCATATTTGAGCTGCAAGTCCGTTAAGTTGTTTTCATTCAGATGGTTTAGCTCTTCGATATGTACATCAAGTTTCACAGTTTTTGCCTTGTTCTCTAGAGATTTTAGTAATATTTGACGTCCATTTTGTATTTTCTTTTTCCTCTCCTCATCATTATAGGTTTTGCTTTTCTTCTGAAATTTTAACAAGAGTTTACGTCCAGCGTTTATCTTATTCTGCTTCTTGTTCTCTAGAGATTTTAGTAGTATTTGACGTCCATTTTGTATTTTCTTTTTCCTCTCCTCATCATTATAGGTTTTGCTTTTCTTCTGAAATTTTAACAAGAGTTTACGTCCAGCGTTTATCTTATTCTGCCTCTCCTCACCCATGATGATCGACTCTCAATTTCGCTTTCGTCAAACATGTTCAGTTTGACGTCTATACTAAGTCTCGGTAGAACCTCCAAATGTGTAACGGGTATAGACTATAACTACTAAAACATACTATAACATACAGAGTCAGTACAACAATGTATATGTCAGAAAGTTGAGACGTTTATTCGACAATCACCAATTCAAGACTCAGACTGGATGTACAAAAGCAGGCACTTAAATAGAAGAGTTATCTTATCTACAAGAATGGTTTACAATGTGGGTTTAAGGGATTAACAATATAGAAATAGGTGTGAAAAGAATTGACTACAGGGGGTGGAAGGGACACAGGATATGGTAAGGTTTATTAATTAAAACTAGA
>NW_022735287.1:0-650 GCF_011630105.1 Anneissia japonica | reverse complement strand
ATCATTATGAACAAAATAATAATGTTATGTTGTTTTGTTTTGTTTGGTGTTTCTAAAAATATTTTTAAAATCCTTACAAGTTAGTTTCCCCAGCTTCATCTGCCTGGGCAACAGCCAGCATTCCTTTGTCATATTCTGGAATAAGAGGCATCAATCTAAAAAAAAAAAAAATTATTTAACATATGTGGCAAAGACAAGCCAAACCAGTCACTCGTCGCAAATCGTGTTTCAGAGAAAATGGCCAAAACATGCTGGAATGTCAAATTTTTAAAAATCTATTTTATTTCACTAAACTAACCTTTATATATCTACACATCATTCTATGCTGTTATTTTCCCCATTTTCAATGTTAAAACAACACTTTTTTAAGGATTGAAAGATAGTTTCTGCATGAGAAAATGCCTGAAATCATAAACTTCAAAGGCTGATTTCTCATATATTGTTCTTTAAACAGCTGTGTGGTTAAATGCTTGTAACTTCATAAAGAAATGTCGGATTTGAATGATTTTTTTACCATTTTATAGCTATTATTTTACTCTCTAACACTGTATTAATAACTCAAAATTGATTTTTGCGATGAGTGACTGGTTTGGCTTGTCTTTGCCACATATATTATGATTTTATTTCTGTTGTGTGATGATTATTTTAAA
>NW_022735286.1:0-1240 GCF_011630105.1 Anneissia japonica | reverse complement strand
CCAACCCCCCTACGATTTTTCTGTTAAGAACAGCGTTGACTCGAACCCGGATACAAGATCTCCCCATTGAAAGAGAGCGACCGCACCTTTGCTCACCAAATCATTTACACTTCCCCGGATCTAACGGAATACGAGTGGGTCGGGGACCCCTATCACTGGAGGAGATGTGAACTCTATTTTGTACCCGAAGCGAATGGTACCTTCCCCGCGGTCTCCCTCCTCCTCCCCCAACAATGAGGCCATATCCTTAATCAAGTCGTTAAAAATCACCACCTACAGTATTCACCTTATTCTGCGACCTACAGTACAGTACTGCAATGCCCCAACTCACTTAATCTTTGATCCCCACTCCATGTTCGCAGTGCCAATCACCCCCCCACCCCCCACCCTCCCCCATTTCAAGACTCCTACTGTACTGCAGATACTGTATGCCGCTGGCCAAATATCTTTGACATACAGTAGAAAAACAGATGCAAACTGCCACTATTTCACAAATCCGAATCAACCTCACAAATATTATACTACAGTATATAAGTTTACCCCATATTTTTACTTCATTTACAATGGCACTGTTTGATTACCTGCTTTTTACATATGATATTTTATATCAATTTATTTTTACTCTCAGAACTATTAAATGAGAATTATTTTAGTCCCTTTTTTAAATACAGTATAATATACACTATATAATTTACCGTAAGCAAATTGCACAATCTAGTGCACATTGGTGGTAGGAATTTAATCATCACTCTAATTAAATTTGATAGCCTTTTTTACATAAATTTTATATCAATTTATTTTTACTTTCAAAAATATTAAATCAGAATTTTTATAGACTCCATTATATTATTATATACAGTAAAACAAATGGCAAAATCTGGTACACATGTTGGTAAGAATTTTAATAAAACTCAAATTAAATTTGTAGCCTTTTATATAATTTTTTACATGAATTTAATTTTACTTTCAAAACTATTAAATCAGAATTTTTATAATCTCCAATTTTTTAAAATAAAAATGCATTATGCTACATTAAGGTAAACGGCACAATCTGGTGTACATTGGTGGCAGGAATTTATTAAACCTCAAAATAAATTTAACAGACTTTTATATATAATTTTTTTATATCAATTACTATATGTTTGTAATTAAAAATTTTGGTTTAAATAATTTATAGTATAAAAAGGCAAAATATGTAAAAATCAAGAAAATATCAAGATGGTCCCTTCAGGAATTTTGG
>NW_022735285.1:0-1033 GCF_011630105.1 Anneissia japonica | reverse complement strand
TTTTATTCTCGGGCATCTAGAGCGTTATCTTCTTAAACATTTCTGATCTTAAACTATCAGAAATGCTGAATACCCCACACAAAATCCATGCATCCGCCCATATTATTATGATTTATAATAAATCAGCATATGAACAAGACATGTGACCACAATGTGATTACTAAAATAGTATCTCCTCATCATCATGTCTTTTCATTAAATTAAGAAAAACCCTTGTTTGCAAGATGTTCAGATAGCCTAGCCTACTGTTAAAGTAGTGCTTCCAATCAAAAAAGGGGCGTGGCGATTATTTTTCATACTAGGCTAATTTCCACATGAATGGGACTTGTGATTAAAGTGAGATTTCTGAAATTTGATACCCTTTATTATATGTGTTCTATTATAAAAGAAAAACCCTTTTTTGCAATATGTTCATATTGTCTAACCTGATAGAAGGGCGTGGCCATTCTAAAAAGGGTGTGGTCATTTTCTGTCTGTTTGTCCCGGATACAGGTTTTGGCACACATCTAATGTTGTTCCTAGTGTTCATATTAGTCTAAAGATATACTCTCCTAAATTAAGTCCAGACAAGTCTTAGTAAGGTCCTAGACTAAGTATAAACGATCGCTAAGCAACGTGCCTTTGTAATATGACGTTAGGGAAATCCCCTAAAAGAGTCAGCAACAGAGGGCAGCAATAAAAAGAATGGAATTGTGTGCTTGTAGAATGTTCGACTAAGCTGCAAAACCAGTAAAAAAAATATATAATATTTCTTCTTCTTTCGGACATTTGTTGTAGGCGCATAGAGACCTAGTATTATGCGCTTTACAAGTCTACAACCATACCATTACCAAATAGTTTCGAAGTGCAGTGTAGCTCAGTCCTAAATAAAGCTATGATTCAACAATTTTTTTAAAATCTAGTTAAACCTGTTTTTTGTTTTTTTGTTTTGTTTTGTTTTGTTTTTGTTTTTTTGTTTTGTTTTTTTAAATAGAAGTTCTGTGACACAGGAAGCATTATTTGTAATCGATTAAGTATTATGTAAAACAAATTC
>NW_022735284.1:0-508 GCF_011630105.1 Anneissia japonica | reverse complement strand
CATTGTCAATGTACCATATTTATATGTAAATTATTCAATTTCCCATGATTCATGAATGGGTTATTCCTAATATGACATAGGGGTGTTTAGTAAAACTTGTGAAATGAACTCTTAAATCAGTTTCCTGTGTTTGTTTACTACAAATATGATGTGAAAAAAGAACAAGAATGATAATCTGTTTTGATTTATCACCTGTTCAGTACAGGAAATATTAGAGAATCATTGTTCTTTCAAAATCGCCATTTTTGATGGCTGAAAAGTGGTATGAGGTCGGGATTGAAAAAAAAACAACCTTTTATTTAATTAATGTTCTTTATTTATATTTTATATCAAAGGGTTGTAATTTTTCCCAAAAAATCAATAATTTAATATTTAGAATAGTAATTTACTTATTTTCCCTAACATGTTTTGTTTTGATAATGAAACAGACCGTTTAGAAATCTGTGATATTCTCTTTGGACAGTGAAATATTAGCCACCCAATTATGTATAGACAACACACAAGATAA
>NW_022735283.1:0-834 GCF_011630105.1 Anneissia japonica | reverse complement strand
TCGAACAGCAATCGAACCTCGTTCCACCTACCGGTGAGCACACGGCTTGCGCTGTTGAGAAACATTAGCCCGGAACCCGCGTCCACGGCGACTCTCGCGTATCCGTCGGTGAGGAAAACCGAGACGCGGTCGGTGGTGGTCCTGCTGGTGGCCGTGAACACGTGCCGTTGAACGCTTCGCGTCTGTTCGTCCGGTTTGAGCGAAAACGACATGCTCTCTATTCGACCCTCCCCGGCCATCGTAGAGGTGGAATCGTCGAGGCGGTAAGCGACTCGACAAAAAGCCATTCCCGCGGGTTCCACCTCTCGTCGACCGCCGTTGAGCTCGAGGGAGGAGATGCATCCTTCGACGCCCCGTAATCCGTTCACAGTTCCAGTGACGAAGTCGCCGCCAAGATTTAGATGAGTGTAAGGATCGTCCAGCTTCGTCGTCTCCCTCCGGCCTCCGTTCGTCGTGACGGACACGGAGGCGTTCGCGATCTCTATCTTCAGTCGGTTCCAACGGTGTACGTGCATACGATTCGGACTGTAGTACTGCATGGTTCCGGAACCGGTGTTCAGGTCGACGCTCGCGTAGCCGCCCCACAGCGAGATCGTGATGTGGTCGACGTCTCCGGAAGCGGTGAGCACGTGTCCGGTCGCGTTTTTCGGTTCGTCATGGGCATCGGAGACGTTTGCGTGGCCCTGCTTTCCAGTCGAAACGACTTGGACGGAATCCGTTGCTGCACGTAGGTTTCGGTTTCCTCTTCCGTTTCGTTGGACAAGGAAATGAGTTGGTCTTGGACACGAGAGGAACACGACTGCAGATCTACGTGTCGGATTTCCATATCGTTCA
>NW_022735282.1:0-1475 GCF_011630105.1 Anneissia japonica | reverse complement strand
AATCGGACGCCCTCCTGGTTCGCAAGCGAAACGAGAGGATGTACCGAATAGGAAGATGGTCGCGGAAGAAGCTCGACAGTCCGTTCGGTTGCCTCAACACCCTGATCGCGGCCGCCTTCCTGGGTTCCGATTTTCACGGACACGTCGCAGGCGTCGGACAGAAGACGCAGGAGGACATATTCGCCAAAGGTTACGTGTTCCCCTTCGTCGACCTCGAAGAAGTCGACGACTTCCAACCCGTCGACCTGACGCGCGACTCGGACGAAGATGCCGTCGCCGAGTGGCACGCCGATCTCTCGAGTCGTCCGAACATATTCTGTTTCAGGTACGGAGATTCTCTTGTTCCGTTCAGATACGCCGAGGATAAATTGAAAAGTTACTACCAAGACCTGATCTCGATGGCTTCCAAGTCCTGGCGACTGAGGGTTGCGCGGGGTCTCGCCGACGTCGCCGCTCTGGATCGATGTCTGCGACAGACGTTCTTCTTTCTGGAGTACATGACCATCACGTGGTCCAACATAGACAATCGCCTGAGGAACGACGCCGCGCTTCGACTCAAATACGGATTCGAGACCAAACAATAACTTGACGAAAAAACAATTTTTACAATGTATTTTTTCATTTATTTCGAAAAATTGAAAAATAAACGTTATTCATTTAAAGTTACATGAGGTGTTCAAAAGATTCTGTTACTTTTTTTTGTTAACAAATATTTGATCTTATACATTAAAACAAGGTATTCTATTTCTTCTTGTTATTTAACTGAACAAAAATAATAAATAAAATAAAAAAAATAAACGTTGCCTGGTGTCAATTTGATCTAAACAGAGGATCGTTGAATTCTCTCTCTATAGAACTGACTGCCTTCATCGCTTAACAGAATCCACAAATATTCCACATGGTTCGACGGGAGTGTAAACAGTTCCAACGACATTCCAGTTAAACATTCGATAGAAAATATCATGATCTGTAAGAAAAAAAGATGGTCGATACTATAGAATTGGTTACGTGGCAGATGAGCTCAATAACGGTCCATTCATATATTGCAGCCAAAAGAGTGTACAAGATGATCAACATAACGATATCCACCTGAAGCTGAAGGTCTGTCTCATTGTTCGATGAGATTTTCAACACTTTCGACGACACTTTCAAAAAATTTACGACGGCAGATCTGAAAACTTCGAGAAAAAAGACGAAGGCAATCATAAACATCATACGCTTTATCATGGCGCCATTCATCTCGGAAACCGTCCGTTTGGTTATTGCTGCCAATGTGTATAAGAGACAGGTTCAATACGAATAGCAAAGCGATAGTGGAAAAAAGCTGGGCGTAATCCATTATAGCTGACAGGTACTGTTGCACGTCTGACGAGGAAATGAATTCGAACTTTGTGTGAAACTTTCTTTTTAAAAAAAAAGGTGTTGCATCATCACTTCATCTGTCCCGGTTGTGATGTCATCGAGACTATTTTTTT
>NW_022735281.1:0-728 GCF_011630105.1 Anneissia japonica | reverse complement strand
TTAGGTAATTGGTTTTTGTGGTTAATTTTGTTTTATTATAATAAAGGCCTATTATAATTTACATTGTTTATAATATTTTATTTACACAAGGCTAAACCTTTTTTTATACAAGTTTTTAGCAACCCACCGCTCGCTAAAATGATGATTTTAAATAAAAATGAAATTTTATTTTTGACTAATTAGCCCACCGCTGCCTTAAAATAAGAATTACATATTTCTATTCCTAATTATATAAATTTAAAGCACTTTAACCACCCCATTTACAGTGTTCCACCAAACAAATTTTATTTTATTTTCTTCTCCGTCTAGATGTTTTTAGCAATTTATATTTGCTAAATAAGAAAAACAAAAACAAAAAATTTTTTCGCCCTTGATTTTTAAAAATATTTAAAGAGAACATTAACTTTCATTGTTAAATTAGATTTTTGAATGTTATTTTAGAGTTCTTGGCAGTCAGCCATCAAAAATCATTTCAAGAATATCATGAAAACTGAACAAGTTGCTGCTGGAAATGGAACTGGAGGTGCAGCAGTGGTAAAACCAGAGATAAAAAAGAAAAGAAAATGTGAGGTAGTAGAAACAGAGGATGACAAAGGTCAAAGTTGATTTACCAAAATTATGCGTTAATCAGCAACCTATGGTATCCAGCGGAGAAATATCTTTCAAAATCCTTTTTTCATTAATTAAACATCATGGAGGGATATCCCGCACTCCAGTTGGTGTCAGAG
>NW_022735280.1:0-2273 GCF_011630105.1 Anneissia japonica | reverse complement strand
CCTATATATACATATATACAGTATAGTAAATATATTGTAAATATATAATATTTACAATATATTGCACATATTGGTAATAATTATTTAAATTTTATATATGTTGATATTCACCTTCAAAATCTTAATCTATATTATGAATTGAGTAAGGCCTTAATGTTTGTGTCGCGTACACAGCTCTGGAAGAATTATATCGTAGCACCATTCTTTTAAATGTTTTATTATTACTGTCACATTTCGAGCTCCTCTATATGTCTATTAAAATATCATTTAAAAAGAGAATTTTTCGGCGGCAAAAGAAAAAAAAATAGTTTTGTGTAGACAAGCGGCTAGGCTTATAGGTTTACCAGATGTTTTGTAAGGCGGAGGACCTCGTAATTTAGGTAACTTGACAGGTAAGCCTCGAGTTGGTGGGGACGTGTCTGTGGGAAACACTTTACCATTGTCCATCCTAGCGTTAACTGCTGTTAAAATCCCCTCCATCCTCCCCATACATCCCCCATATTTTTGATGTAGATCAGCTTTTTCACCCTGCAGACTCAGGGTTATTTGGCTAGTTAAATTATATGCCTGTGATTATAGGCCTATGTATACCCAATATTTGTTATTTTAATTAAAATTTTTGTAATACATACCATACTTTACGTATCTTCTATGGTAAAATCATTCTTGTGATAACCGTTTTACAAGTTAATACCAATTTTGCATGCATGTTATTTGACTATGTATATGGTGAACAAATTGTTTTAATATGAATTTATGTAGTTAAGAAGAACATTTTGATTATATATCTTTAATGGTTATAAGACAGTAATGGCCGTGTCTAGTTTATGGTATTATCTCGGCCAGTGCTTTAACCAAACCTGTTTTATTTTCTTTACTAGTATGCCTATCTTACCTGCTTTAACATTATAAACAAAATTATTATTGGCTCGTGTTCTTATTTATTTAAAAGGTAATTTGACTTTCACTTGCAAAGGTCTTTCTAAATTATAATTCGACTGGGCTTCACAGAATGATTGTTTAAATGATAATAATAATAATAATAATAATAATAATAATAATAATAATAATAATAATAATAATAATAATAATAATAATAATAATAATAATAATAATAATAATAATAATAATAATAATAATAATAATAATATAATGATGATTTAAAAAGTAATCTGACTTTCATTTGCAAATGCCTTTCTAAAATTACAGTTAAAGACGAAGCAGTATTCAATATATGCTTTAGAGTATTCTGTTTATGGCAATACTTGCAGCATTAGGCCAACTGGGCTTCACAGAATGATTATTTTCTGGGCGGATCCATAAGGGGCGATGGTCGTCGACGTCTGGTCCTCCCACCGCCTTTAACATGTTATAGCAGGGGTGAATTTAGGGCGGGCCTCAAGTCATTTAAAGTCAGACACTGGAGAATAAAAAAATGTTTTGATATGTTGTAGAACGAATTTTTCTAAGACATAACAAATGTTGTTTGACGAAAAACTGGGTAAACGGTGAATGAGATACAGATTTTTGAATATTTAAAAACTAGGGGAAAGGGTGTAAAAATAGGCTTTCTTAGAAAAATCAGTTCTACAACATATCAGCATTATTTTTCCTCCGGAGCCTGACTTCAAACTTATTTCATTCATTCTTTCATTAAAACTTATTTCATTCATCCTGCAAATAATCTGGACCTATTCTCACAGATTGCGACCTCCTATTTGCAAGACACTAGGTGCCACAGGAACAGATGATGCATTTGATTCTATCACCATTATAAAGAGAATAACCAGTGTTTTATTGGTTATTCCAACTATTTTGTTTTCCCGTATAGTTTAAATTGTCAAATTTGAACAGTAGGCCTCAGGGTTCAAAACACAATGTGTTCGATCATATTCGAAAATATTTAAGTTGGAATAGAAGGTAAGAGTGAACTAGAAGGAAATATAAAACTTTTGATTTGCAAAATGAGAAGCCTAAGGCACTGCCCGGATTTGAACCGGGGATCTTCTGTTTACTAGACAGGCGCTTTAACCAACTAAGCCACAGCGCCACTTGTTAATTGTTCATTATTACAGTATGTTAAATCCGCGTCTTCAATCATGCTTTTTTACCTTCAGGCTCGCATTATAAAGCAATGATAATAATAATAATAATAATACTAATAATAATAATAATAATAATAATAATAATAATAATAATAATAATAATAATAATAATAATAATAATAATAATAATAATAATAATACTAATAATAATAATAATAATAAAAATAA
>NW_022735279.1:0-1350 GCF_011630105.1 Anneissia japonica | reverse complement strand
ATGTTTTGCATGATGAACCACAAAGATGACTACCCAAATTATGGCTGTCGCAAGAGTTAATTTGACTCTTGAATTTAGATCGTACTTAAATATATCACGAAGGTTAGGTGGTCTGCGATAGGCTATGAACGGTGTATCCGGAAAAACAGACCTAAGACGTTCTGTGGTCTGTAGAATGGGCATATGTTTCTGAATTAAAGCCCTTAGTGGTGGTAACCTAGGGTGATAGGTTGTGACCAGTGGCACTCTGGTCGATCGCTGACGTGGTTTGTACGTCAGTGTTTGAGCACGAGGTATGTCCTTTGCCTTTTTTACAGTATTTTCGATGGGTCCTCGATGATAATTTCTATTCCGGAGATGTCCGGATAGCTCTTCTGTGCGATTCTGAAAATCTAAATCCGAAGAACAAATGCGTCTCATGCGCAATGCTTGGCTGTACTGAATGTTTTTTGTACAGTGCGGGGGATGACAGCTGCTAGGGAGCAAGTACATATGTTTATCCGTGGGTTTATCCGTGTGTGATATAATTGACATGCCGTCTTCAATGACTACGGCAAGGTTTCGTACATTGAATGAAGGATAGTGAAAACTGCATTTTCTCGGAAAAACTTGATTGGATTGGATTGAATTTATTCGGTGTGGACACCAAGAATAATCCACGAAAGTCTAAGGAAGGCTTATTTCCAGTGGGGTCCTTCTGGTGGCGATTGGGCAGTACACCGGGAGACAATCCCCTACCCTTTTCCGAAGAGTGTACTGCGTTCTTTAACACCAACGGTTTAAACGTCTTATCTGAAAGACGGTGTGCTTTAGAAACTTGCATTTCAGCCCTCTAGCTGAAACACAAGGACAGCAGCGATGTGAATTGAACCGAGGACCTAGAGATCTGCACGGTTCAGCGCACACACAGTGGCTAACACCAGATTATCTGACTGAGCTGCTCTCTTTATCTATGAGGTACCGTATGTCAACAAACACATACAAGCACAAGGGATAATCATAAAGCCTGGTTTCCTGTCGACGTAAAAGAAGGCAGATTTACTTACGATTACGTCGTTTTACCGTAAGAAAATGCGATTTGACAGGAAACCGATTACGACTGGTGCGTTGTGAAATGGACGTAACGTAAACTAAAATCGTCGTAAAACAGTTTTGGACAGGAAACCGACGTATTGAATTTTCATGTGATACGTCGATTTTTCACTATTTGACAGGAAACCGCGATTTAGTGACTTTTTGTTGAATGAACTCGCATACGTTGCGTTGCAAACGATTCTTATGAAAAGACTCCAAGTCAACTTTTCATAAGAAACGTAAGCGGAAACGTATGCTGTCTGTATATCTTGCCTA
>NW_022735278.1:0-887 GCF_011630105.1 Anneissia japonica | reverse complement strand
ATATATATATACTAAATCTTCTCTCACAAATTACTATAGCTACTAGTGCCTCCCTTGGAGTAATTGTTTAACGCTTTAAAATGGTGACGCTTTGAATCTTTGAGGGGAATTGCAGAGTGACAGAAAAGGCAGTGGAATATAGAGGATTTAAATAAGGTGGGGATGGGGTGAGAGCGCGAGTAGCAATCGAGAGGACTAACACGATCCGAGTGACGAGTTGATGGTGTTTTCTTACTTCCTGTGGGGGTTCAGCATTCTAAATTTTCAACAAAAAAAAAAATCAAATTTTTAACTATTTTAATGGTTTGCCCAGTGCCTCCCTATCCCCGTAAATTTTTTTCCAAAATTACAAAAAAAAAAAAAAAAAAAAAAAAAAAAAAAAAAAATTAGAAAAAAAATAGAATTATAGACCTACGGTACTCATATTTAAGTATGAGAATGCCATTTTCGGCCATCATCTAGAGGAGGTGCCATAATCATGAAGTTTATTATTCAGGTCTCTAAACCATCCATCTGGGCGAAAGTTTCTTCGTGGGCCTCCTATTTTTAATTCCTGGATCTACCACTGTTCACATTCGGTGTTTTTTTTTTTTTTTTTTTTTTGCTGGAAATGTGGAGTTTTCCATTATTATAATAGGAACACCCTCCAACCATTCTCCATAGACCCTGGTCCACGGTTAGTTTGAGCGCTATTCCCCGTCACCCACCCACCGCAGAACCATTGGTTAGCCCCAGTGTATTGAATAATCTAAGACTCATGTAAAATAATAATCATGTTGTATACGAATAAAGTCACTGCATGCATTAAAACGCTGAATCAAATTAGTATTCATTTAAGTGAATAATCTACAATATTACTTACATCTTACATTTAATATTCATCAGAC
>NW_022735277.1:0-572 GCF_011630105.1 Anneissia japonica | reverse complement strand
CCCATATCTACTTATATTTATTCACACATGGATCTCATGTATATAGGCCTATGCATATAGTTCATTTTCTTTATATTTTTATATATTCTTCATTTGAATATTTTATGTACCTTATTATAATTATACATATTTTATAGAGTGGATAAGGTTCATTCAACTTGTACACACTGATATCCATTTTATCTAGTTTATTTAAGTCTTTATCTCATCCATATATTGCTACTACTATTATTAGTATTATTATTATTGTATATTATTATTATTATCTTTACTATCATTACCATTATAATCGTTATCATGTTAATTTTACGATTAACTTATGTATACACTAATTCATATTTTCATCGTGATCTATATAAATCATTATAGCTATATATTTACTTTGCCTTTTTATTATAGTCATTTCTACTCATTAATTTATTTCCTTAATCCTTAGTTGCCTTACAGCCACCTGCTGTTTATCCACTACAATTATCTCACTTTTGTTTATCAATTTGTTTGTAGGCTCGATGATACCTTTTGTTATCATAATTAAGTCATCATGATTATGTCTTACCATTCGCCTATTAGAT
>NW_022735276.1:0-675 GCF_011630105.1 Anneissia japonica | reverse complement strand
GCCGGTGTGGAGGACAACGACGTACACGGTGCACCTGGTAAGTCGTCGTGAAATTTGTCGAAAATTTGGGATCGACAAAGGAACGGTGCACCGGGAACGTCGTCTTGTTCCAAGTCAGGCCGTACACGATTGATGACTCGAACAAGCATGCGTATAATGTTGACTCGTACGTACAAGCGTGCACGGATAGACTCGTGCACACGATGGAGGCAGTCCGTCATGAGCGACGTTTACCGCCACGACCGAGTTTGTCCGTCGCAACCTGCGCCGGATGCAACGATAAACTCTGTCCCTCACGACTGACGTCGGCTGACGCGATGGAAATTTAAAACTTTAACAAAATTAAAAACTTGAATTTTTTCGGCAGCCTCAACCGCCCCTGTCCTTCTCGAACGACGTCGACCGGAACAGTTCGACGTTTCCGGCGCCGAATCCCGTGAAAAAATCTTCTTTTTTGAAAGTTGAAATTGAAAAAAAAATAGAAACTGGACCACGACCGACTCTTTTCTTCGGGTCCGACGCCGGCTGCAACGACGGACGCCAACCGCATCGACCTACTTCGTTCGTTGCGACCGACGCCGGTTAGAAAATATTTTGAATGTTGAACTTAAAAAAAAAAGAATTTGAGGAGCTCGACTTTCGTCGACCTTCGCGAACGACGCCGGCTGGAACGGC
>NW_022735275.1:0-524 GCF_011630105.1 Anneissia japonica | reverse complement strand
TTTGTTAGTAAACGTAAAAGACGTTTGTCCTTGAAAATGACAAAACTTCATCAAAAAGTAATTTTGAAATTAAATTAAAATTTAATTTGAACATATAAATTGTTGAATTTATTATAACCCTGAATTAAAGTATAATGAAATAAAACACTTCCGGCGATAATTTTAATGTTACTTCGGAATGAGCAAAATAAATATCACAATACGGTTTTGTATATACCATTTTCTTTTTTTTTCCCCTTCCCTTCCATCTTATCATTGTCGGTCGGTCAGTCCATCTGTCGCTCTATCAGTCTCCATTAAGTTCAGGCCCGTATCCATTGGGGGTGGGGAGGGGTTATGGTTCGGGAGAACTCCCCTTTTCTAGCAAACCCTCCTCTTTTCTGGCGAACCCCCTCTTCAAATTTCCCAAATACTGTTAAGTCCTCCAACCCAACTAATGCACTGCAGTCCCAACCAGACACAGACGTTTTCAAACATTTATTGCATTAGTAGACCCACAAAGCACCTGGGCTTCGACTGTGGAC
>NW_022735274.1:0-583 GCF_011630105.1 Anneissia japonica | reverse complement strand
TTCCTTAACCGTTTTTCGTCGCTTCCAACCGTCTAGCCTAAAGAGGGCCTACATAGCAGGTCGAGGTCCATGAAAAGTCGTATATAAAGATGTGGGTTACGCACATTTTTATATTTGCACAAGTAATTAAAATTGTTTATTGAGCAGATTAATCACACTGATAAACAATTGTACTACATTCGGCTGATTATTTTAGTTAGTTGTTTAGGATCAGCATTTACATAACTTGGTCCTTTGTTCAAGATTGTCAGAAGTTTAGGGTCTAGGTCACATGATGACAAGTTAACGAACCCTCTTGGAGGTACTATTTCAGCAGAAGAATTCTTGTGAGTCTTAAAGTTTTGTAGCATTAGTTTGTTAAACTTACTGGTTTTGATGTTCTTCAGGTCATCACGGTATCTAAAGATACGTTGATCTTCCAGCTTGTTATGGGGGAAAACTGATCGTTTGATAAGAGAAAGTTGGTAACATTGAGTATCCAATGAAAGTTGTAGCTGTTGGCGACTGTTTAACGGCGGGAGCCTCAGCCAGTGGCAAATTGTTTGTGTACTTCAATCAGTATACTTGTGAGTGATCCATTAAT
>NW_022735273.1:0-790 GCF_011630105.1 Anneissia japonica | reverse complement strand
CAAAAATATAAGTTTGCGAAACAAGGTATAAAAAGAACTACAAATAACTGTATAAAATTACAATCACTACACAAGTGAATAGAAACTGTAACTAATCCCCTACAGAGTTGTTAACAATGTAACTTTACGTAAACCACTGTAAATAATTTCAGTTTATGAAACTGCAATAAGATAAGATTATGAATCCGTAAATTATGTTTTGTACAATTAGTATACAAATAGGCACTGGCTATATGATGATTGCATGAAATAAAATATTTTCATGAGTAGAAAGGTGGAATGTTACAATCAATGAGGCATAGCAGAGTTGAATGGAATTCTATATTTCACTGCTTTAAACAGCATTTATGGACCAGACCGTTAACATTTTTAGGCTTAATTTAAAAAAAAAAAAAAAAATAGACATGTTGCTACTGTACATATTGTAGGGTGTACGGTAAGAATGGCCCCGGAAAAAATGGCCCCGGAAAAAATGGCCCCGGAAAAAATGGCCCCGGTAAAAATGGCCCCATATGACAGGTAGGTAAAAATGGCCCCAATAATCAAATTCTGAATTAAAATTGATTTTCTTGAGTCATTATATGCATTTTTTTATCTTAACTAATTTAGTTTTTTCTGGGGCCATTTTTTCCGGGGCCATTCTTACCTACATTCCATATTGTAGACCATTAAGACTCATTAAGCCGAAACGCCAAGGGTGATAATTCAACAGTGTTTAAGCTGTTATTAGCCAAATCCTATTTAGAAATAAAAGCTGAATTGTGCTAAATATTTTCATTCAAAATTTGCC
>NW_022735272.1:0-741 GCF_011630105.1 Anneissia japonica | reverse complement strand
TTATTTTGCTTTTTAAGCTGCGCTGCTGGCACCTAGCTATTGTAGTCTTGCTTGATTGTGTATTGCCTTTTTTTATCTTAAAATAAATGAATGATTGTTAGATAGGATAATTTATATGAGAGAATAGTGGTGGTGGTGCCGTTCTTTATATTTGAAAACAGAGACCTGCATATGAAAAATGAAAACTCAAAACAGAACCATTTATATTTTACGCACAAGTCGAAAAAAGGCCAAAGCAATGCTCTAATCAAAGATTTATAGTAGTTAGGCAGACGGAGCACCAAAGTGGCAAAAAATTATTTACAAAGCGATTTTTGTTGGAAACTGTTGATATCGACCTGGAATACCACCAAAAAAAAGTTGGATGGATTTCGGCCATGGGAAGATTTTGTTATGACCTTTTACCTAAAAAGGGTAATTCTATATATAGTAGCAAGGTGGTGGGGGTAGAATAGATACGGTAGTCATATCTTATCCTAAACCCGTAATACATGCATTTTTAAGTATAAAATATCATTGTTCAGTACCACTACATTTTTTTTATCAAGGGTTATGCAAACATATCACTAATGAGGCCAGAAACGGTCAAAGGTCATTGCAACAAATTGGCCCATCCCTTAACAAAGCAATGGATTATGTACATTTGAAGTTCCTGCTTTTTTCTCTAAACAAAGTCTTTTATGGCTCATTAAATCTTAAATTTTTATAATAATTTCACAATGGCGTCCAAAGATGGCCGAC
>NW_022735271.1:0-540 GCF_011630105.1 Anneissia japonica | reverse complement strand
CGTACACGCACGTCTTGACGCCCGTGAGCACGGTAATATGTCACAAAGAGTGACTCCTGACTGTTCGAAACACAAAGTATGTAACAACGCGTAATTTCCAGCTTTAGTATGTGCTGTGTGCGTGGAAATGAAGGTAAGGCGGGTAAATTATGGAAAGTTTTGAAATGTCGAAAATGACCCAAAACGTTCTTTAAACTATCTGAATAGTAATATGGAGAATTTTCAAATTTTAACAGACACGCACGTCATTATGTGTGCGTGTACAGTAATAGCACACGAAATTAAACATTGTCAAGTGTATTTAAAACCGCCTGTTAGTCGGTAATGCCACACGAACTTTCCATTCATATAACCTATATATATTTGTCTGATAGCGTCGAAATACAGTCTGCCGCCCTCATCTGTTCTATTTGTGTACATCTTTTAAGAATGAGAGATAAAAGGGCTCCAAAAATTCATTCTTTTTTACCATGAAGACGTGATCAAAATGAAAAATAAAGAGACACGTCTTAAAGAGAATTGATTTAGCTATAACATACT
>NW_022735270.1:0-875 GCF_011630105.1 Anneissia japonica | reverse complement strand
ATATAATTTCAGTCTAATGTTAGTGCAAAATATCATTAGGCCTTTGTAATCACCGCATGACGCGCAATTATCATGGCAACTAACACGCGCGTGAGTAAATCTTCACGTACGCTTACGGCTTATGGCCTGGTTGCTATGGTTTTTGTGACGTTCAGCGTGTAGGGACGCACGTGCGCCTAGAATGTCGATACCAGAGTTATAACCTTTTATTTTTTTATTGCCTTGCTCGGATGGATACGTGCGCCTTACAAAATGCCATTATTATTATTTACTTGCTAATAATTTTTCATGCGGTATTTAGTTAAATGTTTTAATGTTTTCCGATTAGTGTATATATTAACTAAAGTATATTATGTGTAAGATGTATCATCATTAGCTAATCCTCTTAACTATATAATGCTTCGTCATATTCCACCATTTGGTCATTCATTGCGCCGCTCCCTTATCACTGTTTATCTGTGCATATCCATTCAACATTTATAATAGACCGTATATATATATAAATTTTTAAAATTTCTAAAATAGCAAGTTGTAACTACATCCAATATTAAAATCTTATCTTTTCCTCAAGGAATATGAATCTAAAATACTTTGTATGTTCAGTGAATGACACATATCCATTTTACTAGACCTATAATCTTCCCTTTTACAAATTATTAATCCGTGATCATCAATATAGCATTGCTTAGATTTTCCTGACTGGACATTGTATATAATGAATTGCATACATAATCATTAGTTAATTGTTTGTGGTGGCCAACAGAACAGATTTCCAGAGTAATTTTTTAGACTACACTTCACAGCCTATTATGGAAATGTATATTGATTCTCTCTACATAGAAGTTAAATGAAACAGTCCACCGTTGAGGTTAAAC
>NW_022735269.1:0-665 GCF_011630105.1 Anneissia japonica | reverse complement strand
GGTGGGATTACTGTATGCCTGGGGATTCCTGTGTGCATAAACAGAACGAAAATTATGATCCTTTTGAGAGGTGGCCTATCCAAAACTATATTCCGGTAAAGAAATCAGAGTTTACTCAAATATCAAAGGGAAGCGGACACACTAATTAGTGGCCTTAGCCCCTAGCTGGAGAGGCCATATCTTGGTCTTGCCTCGAATTAGGCCAGCCTTTGCCTTAACTTTCTTGATATCGTAGGTTATTTTTTGCCCGGAAACAACCAATCCAACCAATCCCCCATCGCATGTGAAGACCGCCCACTTGTAATGCATGATGTAATGAGTTATTTTTACCAGCAGCGAGAGTCTCTGTGGAACATGCGAGTCTTCATGCTGTGAATTTACGATCCGATCAGTCCACTGGGCGGGTCTCTTTAGGGACGGACCGTAATGTTGTCTATTTTTAGCTGCAGAACATGCGAGTCCTTCACGCTGTGAATTAACGACCCAATCAGCCTACTGGGCATGTCTCATTAGGGATGGACCACGGTGTTGCCTATTTTTAGCTGTTGTAAACAACAATAATTTACAAGAATGTGCTTTGTGTTCAACTTTACGGTGACCAATGTCTGGTCTAATCAATTGGAAGAGTTTCAGGTCTGCCGAGTCAAATCCTTTATATTTTGGGA
>NW_022735268.1:0-769 GCF_011630105.1 Anneissia japonica | reverse complement strand
CAACGTCCCTTACTTTAATATCTTCGAAAACTCATGAATGCATCTAAATAAAACTTTATAGAATTGTTTGTCATGGTTCAATAAAAAAATATTAAATTTTGGTGACGATCCAGAGTAGGGTGTGGATATGAAGAATATTCATAGGGAACCAGATATACCAAAGACTGACCAACTCAAATGAAAGAATCCTTTTGGAAAGGTTAACCAAATTACAAGGAAGAAAATATCAAACTTTGATAAATATAGATCCAAGTGTGAAGTTTGGGGTCATTTGAAGCGCTAAGGTCTTAGACCTAAATATCTCCAAAACTGACCATGGATCAAATTTAACTTTACAGAATGGTTTTTCATGGTCCACTAAAGAAATGATAAAATGTTGGCGACGATCCGGAGTAGGTTTTCGACTTTCTGGAAACTTTAATCATATTATAAGGAAGTATTTTATAAGCCTTAGAGATGATTCCGATTCGAGTGTGAATTTCAGGGTCATTAATATTGCTAGGATCCCAGACCTAACTATCTCTAATAACTTATAAACAGATAAATGAAACTTTCCGGAATAGTTTTTCATGGTCCAATGAAGAAATGATTAAATTGTTGTGACGATCCGGAGTGCGCTAATGATATGAACCATTTGCTAAAACGTTTAAATCAACTACAGCTAGATTAAACGCAAAATTACCGTGAAATGCATTAACAATTTTTTGCTTTCAATCACTAAATTACTATGAACTGAAAATGCACTGACCTACGCAGGGTCTGTTCATAT
>NW_022735267.1:0-1799 GCF_011630105.1 Anneissia japonica | reverse complement strand
AAATTAGGTTGTATATCTAAATTTTAAGGCACAAGGTAGAGGCACACCAGCAGGGCAATTTTACCCCCTTTTATAATATTATTATTAAAATTGAAAAATGCACAAGACAATTATGCACATATTGAAATTTTATATGTTTTAAAAAATAGCCTTCTACAACATCTTCAATACGTATCATTTTCAGTGCGATAATCAATTCAAACATATCATAATCTGTTATATAGTCAGAAAAATATTTCCTACATGATAAGCCTGTGTGTGTATTTGTCATACACTGCAGCATATATCACTACAATTCTTAAAAATTTCCTTGTAGAATATTTTTTTTATACCACATAGATCAAACAAAGGTACATCGCAACACATTAAAAAACGGTAGCTCATTGAATTTGATTTTAATTTTCCAGTTTTAATAAGTATTAAGGATTGCCACTGGGCCTATACTTAAATAAATTACAATCATTATTTTAAAGGTAAGCAACCAGTTGAATTTGCAAAAATTTAGCCAATAATAAAAAAATTATTCCTATCAGTGAAACAATTCATAATAAAATAAATAAAATTGTGTAGACAATTTATGTCAACCAATATATACATTGGCTTTTGTGTATTTATATATAGCTTACATGACATAATTATGTTGTAAACTAAAAATGTAAGAATGTTATGCCAATTTGGGAAACCATAATTAATCTACCAGACTATGTTATTGTTTTTAGGGACCCTTGCCACTGAGCATATACTATCGAAGCACATTCACAAACAACTCATTTACCTTTTTGACCTAGAGTACATGCCTCCATTTTTATGATAAGAACCTTTTAGTAGTTTGTTGAATTAACACCAAAACCTTTGGTCATAGATCATTTTATTTTCAGCTGCTTTTCTTTGGAATTCCTTGCCCAAACATATTACTGAATCACCATCAGTTGCTGTTTTAACACAAAACTTAAGTCGCACCTTTTTATTATAAAATGTTAAACGCATTTGATTTTTACTTCGGTTTAGTTGAAATTGGCGCTATATAAGTTATTATTCTTACTATTCTTATTATTTTATTAAAATTATTATTATTATTATTATTATTATTGATATTATTATTAATGAAAAAATTTCTATTGTTGGAGGGCCACAACCACCACAGCACCACTTCACCACAGCACCACTTCCCACTCCACGGTTTGCTCCCTCAATTGATTGTTCTCTCAGCTACTTGACAAACTTGACATTTCTGCTTCAAATAACCAAGAACTGCATTTTCAATGTATGCTTCAAACAACCAACAATTGCATTATTCAATGGATGTTTTAAATAACCAACAACTGCATTTTCAATGGATGCTTCATCAGGTAACTCCACAGATACGTATGTCTTTAAGTCTTTCAACAAATTTTTGATTATTATATGCAAAATTGCAGCCTATATATAGTACTATAGTGTACATGTTTTTAAGATGCTAGCATGGCATTTGATTGCGGAAGTCATTTTACGCTAAATGATGAGCTTGATATTAAGCGTCAGTTGCAGATCTACTTTGTATAAGAGGGAATTCCTTGTCTAGAAAGTTTAGTAATTGTTAGATGACTTTCCGCCATATTTCAAGTACTTTTCCGAAAAACTTCAAACTTTCAATGGAATAGTGTTTGTTTCAGCCTATCTCACTTTGCCTAACCCTAACCCTAACCCTAACCCTAACTCTAAATCTAACCCTAACCCTAACTCCAACCCTATCCTTAACCCTAACCCTAACCTAACAAAAAAAAAATTACATTTTGACTCAACTTTTTAACATTGTCACT
>NW_022735266.1:0-1061 GCF_011630105.1 Anneissia japonica | reverse complement strand
GAAGAAGAAGACGACGAAGACGAGGAAGGGAAGCTGCTGGCCACCTCCTTGGCAACGGAGACGACCGTCGACGGTGTCTTGGAGTGCCAGTTGTACTGATCGATTCCGGCGCACTCCATCCGAAACCAGAAGTTTCGCGATCGCGACACCAACTCGGGATCCGAATCGACGTTCGGTCTGGCGTCGCACAGGAAGGAGAGCAGGCGACGAATTTTGCACGCGCTCTTCACCTTCGCAGTTACCAGCAGTTCGAGGGACAGGGAGACGAGAGCTACGTCCGGATCTGTGCTCATGGGACACGAACAGGCGCAACATTCGAGGAGTGTGCGAAAACTCGACGGGTGGCACAACCTGCAAAGGTCGGTCGAACTCGACTACGGGACTTCTGGAGTGAGCAGGATTCGGTCTTGGACGGTCCTCAGCTTTCTTGCTCTCCTTGCGCGCGTACGTCGTAGGTTGGCGCCTCGGTCGTTCGGAGGTCGTCCGTCCGGAGTCGTCCACGTCGTCGTCGCCGGCACCGCCACGTTCGACGATCTTGAGTCTGGCGTCGATCATGCTCGATATAGACGAATCCGCCCTGCTGATCGGATTCCCTTTGATGATCACGGAGTCTCTCGTTTCGTCGTACGACATACCGGCGTCCGAGAAACGCCCGACGCCGTCCGGCCAGTCGAACACTTTGCCGAACGCGAGGTTCGAGTTGTCGTTGCGACTCGGCAGCAGCGGGACCCCGAGGACGCTCAGCGGGTGCGACGCGTACTCGCCCAATATAACCTTCCAGCTAGGTTTGCTCGTCATTTCGTAGGACATCGTCTCCGGAGTAACGTGCAATGTAGGCAGCGGAGCGCTCCAATCGTCTCCTGGAGAAAACCGTTCCAGTATCACCCATTTGCGTTCGGATACAAGCGCTTCGTATCTCGCATCCGTTCTCTTCGCTTTCTTGGACTCCTCCTTTCCTCGTTGCCAGCGATAGACTTTCGACGAAGATGGCATCTACTCGGGACGAACGGAACGACGGGCGAAATACGCAAATAAGCAAAACCAAGTACGAATCGTTGCCG
>NW_022735265.1:0-894 GCF_011630105.1 Anneissia japonica | reverse complement strand
TAGCAGCTATGTTTCAAATCTCTTTTTGTGTATTTGGTGGCTCTGAAAAGAGCCGTTTGGTTCGAGAAGATAAAGAGTTGATGAAATCTACTTGGTCTTGGCCTGGGTCTTCTTTGGCAGAAGTACAGCCTGGATGTTTGGCAATACACCTCCTTGTGCGATGGTCACACTTCCGAGAAGACGGTTCAACTCTTCATCGTTACGGATGGCAAGTTGAAGATGACGGGGGATGATTCTGCTCTTCTTGTTGTCACGGGCAGCGTTGCCAGCCAACTCCAAGATTTCAGCAGTCAAGTACTCGAGTACGGCAGCCATGTAAACTGGGGCACCAGCACCGACACGAGATGCATAATTACCCTTTCGCAAGAATCGGTGAACACGACCGACTGGGAACTGAAGTCCAGCACGACTTGATCGGCTCTTGGCCTTTCCCTTAGCTTTTCCTCCTTTACCACGTCCAGACATTATTACAGTTTTGTATTTCGCTTTTCGGTTATTTAAATCGAGAATGATACTTGTCTAATGAATAGTCACGTCTATATAGCTTGCTCTAGTCCATGCGTTTGGCTTCTAGCACTCATTGGATTAACCAATCACAGATAGCCCCGCCTTAGCTTCCACCTAATCATCTGCTAGCTATTCTATTGTTCCCTTTGGCGCTAATTTACAAATTTACTGGTAATCAGTGATCCACAGAGGATACTGTACTCAGTTAAAACATGGAGGTCGAATACAGTAACGTCGTATAGATACATTAAAATAGTCGATATATCGTTTGTGATAAAATACAATTTAAAAAAAAAACCGCTTAAACAAGTAAAAGAAAGTATTTTTTATAGACACCCATGCAGTGAAGCACAAACAGTCAAAGACTACGCTTAAAATGAAGCTATA
>NW_022735264.1:0-1124 GCF_011630105.1 Anneissia japonica | reverse complement strand
TCAGAGCATTGTGAACCTTTCATAGTCAATGTAAGTTGTATAAACCATATAGATAAACAAAATTAACAAAAACTTACCTTATTACTCTCAATATTTCTTGTAGTATGTCTGTGACTATTTCTTCTTCTGAAGTCTTGCTTGTTCAGACGCTCCAAGTTATAGAAGGTTTAAGGCATAGGAAAGTATTTATATGGTATTCGGAACAATTAGATCGGTGACTTTATGAATAAAGGCATAGTATATTCAACCAATCACCAAGCTTCAATTTAAAATATATATAAATGATCCAATCACATTCAGTCGTTGACGGCTCAATTTAACACGACGCCTATTCTGGTTTGTTATCAACTTTAAAATGACTTCTCTGATTTATAATATTCTATATATACCCGTTATATGACGTACAGCATGTAATTAAGTGACTTTTGTATATAATTGTACCCTCACCTTTTCCAAGGATAGGCGAAGGGTATTACAAAAGCGCCTGTCGGTCTGTCCGTCTGGGTGACTGTCTGTCTGCCTGTGGTGTGTGGTGTGTGTGTGGTTGGGGGGGGGGGGGCGTGTGTGTGTGTGTGTACTCCCAGGCGCATAACTCAAAAACTACTTGACTGCCTCACTTCTCTGGAACGACTTACCATTGTCTGTCAAAGCTCACCCTCCTCAGTTTCATTTAAGCTACATTTAAAAACTCATCTATTTCAATCCATAATCTGTTTCAACGTTCATATCTACATTATCTCTTTTTTTCTCTCTTTCGTGGCGTAACCACCACCTTTATTCAAACGATCAGTACAGTACAGTACAATATTTCATTCTATATCGATTTTTTTTTTCATTACATTTCATGGCATTACCGTTTTTTTTTTTATTATTATATCATTTTTTAACAACCAATAACGTGTATAATCGAATAAAGGTATTTTGGAATAAAATGTAATTTAAATTGTTTAATAGAATAATTTTATTTTTTATATCACATTATACGGTATATCATTATAATATAACATACTTTATTTAATATAATCTTCATGAAATGAAAGAATACCATTTTTTTATATTAAATATATATTATATATACACATATACATTCACACACATATATATATATATATATAGGCCTATAT
>NW_022735263.1:0-550 GCF_011630105.1 Anneissia japonica | reverse complement strand
TATTACTGTGTATATTGAATATGTGTATATGATATATACATATCCAAATCAGGTTTGCTGCATAGCACCTCAAAACACACAATATTTGTTAATTATATATATACACCATTTATACAGTATAAATACATATATGTACACACACCCACACACAAACATACAGTTTAATGTTAAAAGTAATCTTCAGGACCTCCTCTGATCCATTGAGGCTTTTTTGAGAATTCAAATCTGATTAAAGCAACTCACTTTACACTCTTACGTACATGTGTAGTTGAACAGCACTAGTTCTTAATGCACTGCAAAGAACAGTGATCAATATGATAGGCCCTTCTCTTGAGCATTTACCAACAAGATACTTTGTTATATAAATAAATCACAATAAAATATAATTATATATAAATTATTGTATTATGACTTTATAATTACATTACATTGGACGAAATGAAAGGTACAATAATCATACAGTATGCACCTGATTGAAATATCAGGTGCATACTGTATCTCCGTATCAAAATAATACTTCTCAATCAAGGCACTTAAGGCATAATACATA
>NW_022735262.1:0-597 GCF_011630105.1 Anneissia japonica | reverse complement strand
CCCCCTGTGCTGGGACTTTTTAGAAAGGGGTTATTTTTAAATAAATGCCTTGAAAAAAATACTAAGAGAGATTATTTTGAAGTTGTTTTTGTGTTTTTGTTTACCAATGAGGTTGGCCTACTGGAAAAAAATGAAATTGAAATTTTTAGTCAAATGGTCACGTGACCTTGTGACCTTGAAAATCACCATTTTTGGAAAAAAATTCTAAAAAATATAAATTCTTATGGGAAGAATTTTTTTTTCACTGGATATCTAAATATACATAAAATGAATAAATAAATCATTAGTTTTAATTATTTTCATAATTCTATTCAAAAACAGACAGAAATTCATTTTTGCAGACAGAATCGCGAAAAAAAGAAAAAAAACTTAAAAAATCGCTGTAAAAAAGTTTTTGGAAAAAAATAGTCATTACTGCAGGAAATTCTGTAGATACCCCCTCTATTTCATAGAAACAACTATAGAGGGCGCTACACTACAGGAACTATTTTAAAAATAATTATTTACCTATACCGGGTACTACCGGGTACGTGCTATTCAACAACATTCATTTTTTCCCGGTACTACCGGGTACGCGCACTGAAAGAGTTAATGAAT
>NW_022735261.1:0-2086 GCF_011630105.1 Anneissia japonica | reverse complement strand
TTTTAATTTTAAATTGTTTGCATTATGTGGCCGTTTGCTGTTTTATGGGTTTTTCCCATTTGCCTTTTTAAATTTATATATATATATACTCCAATCTGCAGACTATGTAATATAGGCCTATATTCAAATCAAATTGCTGCTTAGCACTGGGAACGCAAATAATGTATATCAAATAGATAATTACAGTGCTCAAATATATAGGAACATGAAATTGTATCAAACATAGTTCATCAACGAAAGTTCCTTATTGTAGTTGTATGAGAAAATGAGGTCTCTAGTGGGAATCAAACCCGCTATCTCTGTGAGCGTCACACCACAGAGTCCAGTACAATATCATTACGGATCTAAGACCTCTAGTGTCTCTTCCCATCATACAACTTAAGGGCTCACACATAGTGGAGCCAATATTAAGCTACATTTCATAATGCTACACCATAGAGATTTTTAAGTCACTACTCGAGATGCACATTTTCTAATAATCTCTCTTCTTTTTTTTTTTTTGGAACGGCACCACAAGCAATAACTGTTGGAATGATGCCATATAAATGTTTTTTTTTTCCTTTTTTGTGGTGTAATGCTTAGTTGCCCAAATAAATTGTGGTTTTCATTCTTTTCTGAGGTGTTAAAAACCCCCTAGCACTGCCACTGATTAGGAGAAAGGGCATGTACAGTGTTTTCAACTTATCACTAGCTCAAAACCCTGGCTCACACACCCATAGATTTTATTTTGTTAATAACTTTGACGTTGAAAATGTTTGTAGATGCTTTCTTGAAGATGTTGCTGTTGTGTAATTGGTCTCTTTATATGTTCTCTGTTATGGGTTGACCAAATTGTTTGGTCTTTCCTTGCCTTGTTTTATTGTTTTGCAATGATGCATATATGGCAGAAATTGAATAAAATAAAAAGGTAAAAAAAAAGATGATATATTTTGATAGGATCATTGACAAACTTGAGTCACATGCCTTAATTTGTTATTTATAATATACATAGATCCTAGGTATCTGATTGGTCAAAAGTGTGAGATTGGTACTATTGCTCAAATAAATAAGTAAATGTGACTGCATTCATAGGCAGATTCAAGGGGGTGGGGTTAGCCGGCCCAGGCCCCTAAATTTTTGACAACTTTAAAAATATGAGTAAATATAAAAATATATTAAAATTTTAGTCCGAGTACATTTTCCAGCCATCTAAATATTCCATAATTTAAAAAATTTGTAACACAGCCCTGACTTTGATGGGACTCAGATGATATTATAGACCCTCTATCTGTAAAGGGTTCTTTATTTATTTATTTTATTTTTATTTATTTCAACAATCTTTAATGAGGCTGGTCCATCCAGCCGAAGCTGATCATTAGTTACCCTCAATACACATAGTAAAAAAAAACAAAAGAGCGTATTAAACTAATTAAATTACAGTAAAATAAATAGCAACTTCTCAATTCAAAATTTACATAAAGAATTAATTCAAAATTAAATAAAAATCTTAATATAAAAATTAAAATTAAATTACAATTAAACAAGTAAATGAATGAGCAAGATTAAAAAACAATAGGCAAAACAGACATTAAAACAACAAAGGGAATAAAGTAGCCTAAATAAAATAATCGAATAAATTAAAAATAGATAATAGGCCAATGTATATGAGAACTATATATCAAATAAATCAATTTAAATTAATAAATAAAACAGAAAATATATAATAAGGTAGAAATCAAAAAATGAATTCTCAGTGCAAATTCAAAACACAATTAAAGAAGAAAAAAAAAAAAAAGGCCAAATAAACAGAATTACAGGAGAGAAAGGAGGTAACTTTTGAGAGACGATTTAAAGGAGGAGTAAGTAGAAGCATTGTGGATATCTAAGGGAAGAGGGTTAAAGAAAGAGGGGGCATTAAAGCTAAATGAAAGTTTGAAAAGTTCGAAGTAAGGTCTGGGGATATGTAAGTCCCCTTTAGTGATATGCCGAGTGTTCATGCGGCCATTTGCCGAGTTTTCATGCGGCCATTTGCAGTTATTTTAGTGAGACACTGACAAATTGTTTGGGGAGCAAGATTGTGTAGAGCTTTAAAAGTTAAACAGCCAAG
>NW_022735260.1:0-804 GCF_011630105.1 Anneissia japonica | reverse complement strand
GCCTAAAAAATGTATTGTATCGAGAGTGTGTTACATAAATATAGCAGTGTATATTTAACATCGCATGAATACTAAGGGATTTACCATAAATTTTCCAAAATGGTAACAAAATGCTAACATCAAGGGCTCTAAGCGGTTTGATTGTTATTATTTTTGTTTCGATATAAATTCCTCGTGTTGGTTAGTTATTGCGCAGGTATGATAACCTTTTAAAGTGGTCTCATATAATTAAAATTGGGTCAACAAAGTTTTAAAATACTTAGTGTTTTTAGTTCGTCAATTTTGTAGATGGGATTTGAAACTATGAATTTATTTGTAAACAGTGGTTGTACATACCATAATCATTCTTTTAAGATCTAGACATATGACAACGTAGGTGCATTTACATTGGCGGCCACTTTGAATTGGTTTTAGACTTTTAGTAAATCAAGATACGATTAAAAGTGAAACAAGCTGTAAACCATGTACATTAAATGGGCTACAAAATGTTTGTTTAGTATACCACTTGGAAATCTTTACAGCTTCTAAAATAAGAAATTTAATACTGTAAAATGATAAACTGGTTTTGTGCAATTAGACATTTGAATTTTTGAGTATTTCATACATATCATCATGAAATGCTGTCAACAATAACGTTTCAATTTGTGGCATAACATGAGTACAAACAATACCACCTAGCAGCAAAGGTATCCGCACATCAAAGTTTGCAAGGCAAGCTACCATTGGAAGCGAAACAACCTTTAAACCATAGTAAAGTGAAAGTGTTACAGAACTACTGTTCCCTGGTTTAACATACCATTTTGG
>NW_022735259.1:0-624 GCF_011630105.1 Anneissia japonica | reverse complement strand
AATGCCTCCGACGGGATTCGATTTCCTTCAACCATGAAGCCTTCGTGGTCTAGTGGTTATGACGCTCGCCTTCTCAGCGAGAGGTCGCAGGTTCGAATCCCGTCGGAGCTCGTTCTTTTTTTTTCTGAAAATCAGTGATGCATGTATCAAAGGACTTGCATAGTTTAATTCTACTCCCACGTAAGTTGGGCCTATAATATTTTTCATAATTTCTCATATATATTTGACATCATTACTCACTTTACATCAAAACACATTGCTTGCTGAGGAAAATTTAAAATAATGAATATTATTTATTCCCAATTCATTCACAAACGTTTACAAATCTACAGTTGTGAGTAGATTTGATACCAATTAGTATTTTCGTGTATATATCATACAAATCCATTGACTAAATCAAGGGTTATAAGCATAAATGTTACCCCTACCCCAAAAACTGTTGTTGATTACAAATTTCTCGGATCATAAACATTGACAGTAGTACATAATGCATTTTAATTTTTTTCTTGTTAACCTCAATTTTTGTATTCCATATGTTAATAACTACAAGAAAAACACAATTTGTATTAAATACATCAAAAATTAGACATATGACACTGAAGTTTATTGATATTTTATGAAAGA
>NW_022735258.1:37839-41170 GCF_011630105.1 Anneissia japonica | reverse complement strand
TTAAACGATAAATCAATTTTAATATAATGTTTTTTCTGCTATCTGGGTTACGGATAGATAATTAAAGAAAGGTTATCTAATTGTGATAAAAATTAGTTTTGATCTTATATGTATTGCCCCACTAGCCAATGGTGTGATCCTTTGCTATCTACAAAACAAACATACGCAGTGTTAGCTACCATCCTGTTTTCTTTGTGACATATTTATTTAGTTTCATCTAGACTGGAAATTCAAAGGTGACTGTGTATTATAGATTCTGGAGATTCTGATAGAAGAAGCATTTTGAACTGAGACGCAAGTACAACAACCCGAATACAATAACCTAGACAAAGGTAAATGAATATCTCCTTTCATGTATCTTTTCAGTACGAGACTTAAGGTGCACTGAATGTGTATGTGTAGCATGAGTTACCAAGAGACATTTTTTAATAGGGCCTATACTTTCAAATCCTTTCCATATTGTGATGACACTTATTATTCTTCTAATACCAGTTGTTCCTAAAGTATAAATAATTTAATGAAAAACTATCCACCATGAAATAATGTCCAATTGAAAACCGTAGCATGAATTACGAGTAACATGAGTTACCGATGCAGCATGAGTTCAATTGTAAATGTATGCCACCATGGAGGTATAAACCATATACCTCCATGATACCACTAAACAGCAGCAAGGATCAGGTTATCCTATCTGATGGGTTAGTCTGCAACTACACCTGTGTCAGAGACAGTGCTATGAACAACCATATGTATAAATACATCTCTTAATATAATAATGTAGCGTCGATAATACCGACAGATCAGATTTTTACTCCAGTATTTGGGTTGCTGGAGTTAAATTAACTTCATGTTTAGAGTAAAACAAGCAGAGTTAAAATAACCCATCCACAGAGAGTCAAATTGATCCTATCTCATGAATTATAGCAGAGTTAAATTAACCCATTCACAGAGAGCAAAGTTGATCCTATCGCAATGCATAATGGCAGAGTTAAAATAACCCATCTATCAGAGAGTTAAATTGATCCTATCACAAAGCATTATGGGAGAGCCCGCGTTATTCGGGTCATTTTCTGTGTCTCGACGTTGAACGAAAATGAAGAGTTTAATTGATTTTTTTCGTCTTTTTATTGGAATGTGTTTGAAGTTAGCTGTAGTAAGGACATCTAACGGGATATTCCATTTTCTGCACAGGTTATCTAATTATCCAAAGAATTTCCAACCTGATCGTCGTGCTATGCGATCGCGAGAGTATGTAAACAACGATTTAACAACCGTATTTAGGACGTTCGTGGTTTTACTTGGACAAATTTATTGATGATATTGTAACACGTATGACATTAATAAACAAAAACATCATTAATAGAATAAATCATATAAATACATAGGCCTATACGAAAATGTACTGTATTATTATTATTATTATTATTATTATTATTATTATTATTATTATTATTATTATTATTATTTATTATTATTATTATTATTATTATTATTAAATGATTAAATAAATTATAAAACCATTACAAACAATTCTGACAAATAAATACTTGTTAATGTTAAAAATTCAAAAGGTTTCAACGTTAATTACTGTATACACATTTTGGTAATTTCCTGCCATTTGGGTGTTTATTCGAGTAGTTCCGTATCATTTGGGTAGTTGTGTATCATTGTACGATGGCCCACAAGGGACACACTGCAAAGAAAAAGAAATGCTGCAAACAAAAAAGAAACGCTGCAAACAAAAAAGAAATCATGGAAACAGAAAAGAAACGCTGCAAACAAAAAAAGAAATGATGCAAACAAAAAAGAAATGATGCAAACAAAAATAGAAACGATGCAAACAAAAATGGAAACGATGCAAACAAAAATAGAAAACACCAGCAAACGAAAAAATGAAACGCTGAAAACAAAAAAGAAATGCTGCAAACAAAAAAGAAACGCTGCAAACAAAAAATAAAAACACTAGCAAACAAATAAAGAAACGCTGCAAACAAAATAAAAACACTAGCAAACAAATAAAGAAACGCTGCAAGCAAAAAAATAAAAACACCAGCAAACAAAAGAAAAAGCTGCAAGCAAAAAAGGAAATGCTGCAAACAAAAAAATGAAACGCTGAAAACAAAAAAAGGAAACCCTGCAAACAAAATGGAAAAGCCTTTGCGCGCGCGCATTTCATATTAATTGACAGACTGAGGTCAAGTCAGATGCGCTGCAGGGCTACATCATAGTGTCAAGCCATGTTTTGCTCTAACTGTGGAACAAAAAGGGGTGTCTATAAAACGACGACCGAAGACCCAAAAACGAAGACCCCTATTTTTTTCTCGTTCATTTTGATGATAATACGCCATACTGTCACAAAATCAAATTTACGACATTTTTTGGGCGTCTGTTTGTGAAATTTTCAAGGGTCTTCGTTTTATAGACACCCTATATGGGTGTCTACAAAACGAAGACCCGAAAAACGAAGACCTCCAATTATTTCTCAATTATCTTATTGAAAGTATTTCAAAATCATCATAAAACAGTTGCCAAGTACATGTTTCATTATTTTATCATGATTGAGAGAAAAAAATGTGGGTCTTCGTTTTTCGGGTCTTCGGTCTTCGTTTTGTAGACACCCATATAGGGTGTCTACAAAACGAAGACCCTTAATTATCTCGTCCATCCTATGTTGGTATCACTACCAAATGACCGATGCTGCACATATGCGTCACTATACCACATTCCTACTGTTTATTTTAACATGGAACAAGTTTATTGAATGAAATATTCAAGGTTTCTGTAGGTCCCCAAAATACGCGTACCGCTAGGCCAAGCCTTCGTTAGAGGGTAGCAGCGCCAAGACGCGCTCAGCCACCAGCCGTGGACGTAGGCCTACAACATTGGTTGTCGCTTTGGAACTGGAATAAAGGGTAAATCATTCAATTGACTCAGATTCAGGCAACAATGTGCTAAGAAGACGAATACTATATATACATAGCATGAAGTGATTTTAAAACATTATTTTATCACGATTAAAAGAAAAAAAAGTGGGTCTTCGTTTTTTCTGGTCTTCGGGCCTCGTTTTGTAGACACCCATAGGGTGTCTATAAAACGAAGACCCTTAAGTATTTCTTGATATTCCTCATTTTATTCCGATAAAATAATGAAATAGGTTGGCACCTGTTTTATGATTATTTTGAAATACTTTCAATAAGATAATTGAAATAACTGGAGGTCTTCGTTTTTCGGGTCTTCGGTCTTCGTTTTGTAGACACCCATATTGGGTGTCTATAAAACGAAGACCCTTGAAAATTTCACAAACAGAAAAATTTCTTAATTTGGATTTTGT
>NW_022735258.1:32151-37815 GCF_011630105.1 Anneissia japonica | reverse complement strand
CTGGCGTATTATCATCAAAATGAAAGAGAAAAAATAGGGGTCTTCGTTTTTGGGTCTTCGGTTTTCGGTCTTCGTTTTATAGACACCCAACAAAAAGTTCAGAATTTGGAAAATGTGCCATTCTTGTGGTGAATCTTTAATGGAGGACTCAACTTCTAATATTAATACACGAAAACGGCCAAGTCCAAATGAAAGTCCATCATCAAGTAGGCCTAAGCTTGCTCGTCTCTCATTTGATTCTTTCAGAGATAGGAAAGAAAAGGAAAGGAGTAGGCCTACTGTACTAGATTCACCAAGAAGCCGTGTCAACGAAAATAGAGAAAAACCCCGAGGTCACCATACAGATCGGTCTTTTAACGTGATGGATCATCTCTTCCCTTGAAAGTAAATCCTTCGATAGGAATGGAGATCTTAAAAAAAGGGGGCCGAAAACATGATCAAGTTTAACAAAGAGCTCATCAGCTTCCCAGAGGCTTTTACTTTATTATACCCTGACAGAAGTGCAGTGCAATTTTTGCCAGGTAGTGAGGAGGTATTTTCCTTACAGAGATACAAGGAAGAGCTAGGAAAATCCTACCAACGGATTACTTTGTATTTATGCCTCAAAATCGATTATAACGAATGAGCTGAATTTAAGTCTTCTTTTTAGCATCTCTCATCTGACCTGACCTCAGTCTGTTGTCAACTAATATGAAATGCGCACGCGCAAAGGCTTTTCCATTTTGTTTGCAGGGTTTCCTTTTTTTGTTTGTAGCGTTTCATTTTTTTGTTTGCAGCATTTCCTTTCTTGTTTGCAGCGTTTTCTTTTGTTTGCTGGTGTTTTTATTTTTTGCTTGCAGCGTTTCTTTATTTGTTTGCTAGTGTTTTTATTTTTTTGTTTGCAGCGTTTCTTTTATGTTTGCAGCATTTCTGTTTTGTTTGCAGCGTTTCATTTTTTGTTTGCTGGTGTTTTCTATTTTTGTTTGCATCGTTTCCATTTTTGTTTGCATCGTTTCTATTTTTGTTTGCAGTGTTTCTTTTTTGTTTGCAGCGTTTCTTTTCTGTTTCCATGATTTCTTTTTTGTTTGCAGCGTTTCTTTTTTGTTTGCAGCATTTCTTTTTCTTTGCAGTGTGTCCCTTGTGGGCCATCGTATATCTAGATGTGTATAAGAGACAGGTATTGTGATATCTGGTACCTATGATCTTACTAGCTTGTTGGACTACCAGCATTTTTTCCCCCTTATTATTGAACCAAATCACACTGCTGAGTATTGAAGCCGATTGTGTAAAATATATATTAAACAGATAAAACATTACACTCAACATTAAATTTTCCTAATGAGGAAGTACTCTTCTTTTTTAACATTTGGAGCTCAACTTATCTTTGTTACAACCCAGTTTAATATGTCATCAGTTTAAACAACTACTAAGGTAATTATATCTACACAAAAAAAAACCAGGAAAATTGATATAAAAAAAACTTTCATTATTAACAGGTATAAAATAATTAGATATATTGTAAACAGTAATGGAAAAAGAGCATCCATGTGGAGCTCCAGTGGTACTTTACATTTGTTAGGCAGAATCAGTGAATCAACATCATCCTTTCTCCAATCATGAAGAAAACCAGCCACAATTTAACAAAAGATTAACGTTTACTGATTTAAGTTAATTAATACAGATGGATGAAAGATACCAGTAAAATATTTATTATCCAAGAGCATTAAATAAATTAAGCAAATGTACCTTTCAAAGACTGCACTGATACCAGTTTTGTACTTATAATAAAAATTTCAGCAAAACTGTTTTCCTAAATATTAATCTCTCGAAACATTTTATTCCTTTATTTTAGAGTGTTCCAGAAGTGATGTTGACATCAAATAAGTTGCATGTATCTGTGAGGAAATATTTATTATATTCCAACAAAAGCCAATTGAAGATGGATCATTATATTAATAATTATAGATACATATTTTTACTGTTTTTAAGATTTCAAATTCTATTTCATTAGGTCTTTACATAATCATGACTATGTAATTGTAAAACATTTGTGTGTATAAATGTTTAAAAATATCTTACTTGTAGTACTATCATCATTCGTATCAGTAGTAATATGGTTTAAAACTTCAGTTGAAAGATGCTTCGTAATGGGAATAAGAACTGTTGTAGGTACATTACTGTAGTTGAAATTGTGATATGTCAAGACCCTAATGCAATTGCATCAACACTGACTATATCACAGTGAAGCAAAAAGCAGTAAGGTAGTCACAATCACTCAGAGCAGAAATACAACTTGTTTATTTCGCAACAAGGAAGTCAATCCAGTTCACAGCTGTCATATTGTTATGTTGTTACTGTTGTAAAAAAAAAGGCTTTAAAATTATTCTCAAAATAGTAAATTGTGCTCTTTCACTAAAGAAACATATATTTTGACTTTCATTAAAGAAACACAAATATGGACATTATTTTATTTTTTACTTTTAAATTTTCTTTCAATAAATATATAGGCCTATACTACTACATAAAATATAATGGAAATTTAACATCATTCAACAAAGCACTTAAAAATTAATAGCCAAAATGTAGGACCTAGGCTAGCATACACTTAAATTATCAATTTAATAATAGGCCTGCAGCGCTATCAAATACCGGTAGGCCTGCAGTGCTAGGCATAGACCCTTCAGTTCTGTTTATTAATAAATATCACTACTTTTTTTACTACACTGTCTATCTAGACAGAGTTTGACAACCAATTAGAAGGAGGGGCCACATAGGAGTAGGCCCATATCGGCCGCTACCTATATATCATAATTAATAGACAAGAAAACAACACGTAGTATAGGCCATGGCCACAGACCCTACATTATACGGTCTGTATAGGCGAACAACTCGGGTAACAACTACATTCCTGAACCATCGCACATGTTCGTACAGTTTCCATGTACAGAGAGATCAAGCCAGTCGGCTATTTTCAGCATTTGACATTCTTTCCTTGTCTCCGATGACATTCCTGAATTGGCGGCGTACAAAGACTTCGTCTCCGATAACGTCCTTGAATTGGCGGCTTACAAAACTTTCTTTATTCTCCCAAGAGTATCATTGAACCCTACTTGTGAGAACGTTTCTCACTGAATTAATTATTACTAGGCAACTTAGTACAGTACTGGCAACTTAGTACAGTACTGGCAAATTGATACCTATTTAAAGCAATGTTTCCATTCATGCCTAGATTTAATTATTAATTAATTATTTATTGATAAGTTACAGCTATAGTTAAATTAAATTTCTTCTAAGCAATAAAGTTTCAACTTAGAATATTTTGCAGGATAAAATAAACACTTCTTTACTAAAAATTATGCTATTAAAACTACTTCGTAAAACAATCAATCTTATTAATAAAGTATTTCGCCATACGTTCTTTCAAGAACATAATAAGGTCTTGTTTTGTAAACTGGCATAGGGCCTATTATTTCAGTAAATGTTTTCTCATACACGATTTCAAACAAAATGTTTTCGTTACACAACTACTGGAGTAGGAATTATCAACTCACTCTGGCTAGACAATGAACATGCTTGCTTCATCAGATAAGACAAAAGATATCAATTAACGTCTCCGTGGTAACGTTAACTTTTTAACCCTACTACTCTAGTATTGTTGCATTTTATTGAGTAACAAACGATTGAATCGATAGCCTGAATCGTGTACATATTTGAGTATAAATAATTAAGAAACAAATATCATATGTATGAACTTTAGAAACACTTCAGTGGAGGAAACCAATTTTCAACCTATTCTTATATAAATAATATATGTATACATATTTAAATGTATGTGGCCTATATATAAATCATGACATAATATATATATATATATGGCCTATATAATAAATAATGAAACAATATTAGTATTGTTGCTTTTTACTGAGCAACAAACGATTGAATCGATGGCATGAATCGTGTACATATTTGAGTATACATAATTAAGAAACGAAAATCATATGTATGAACTTTAGAAATACTTCAGTGGAGAAAACCAATTTTCAACCTATTCTTATATAAATTATATATATGTATGCATATTTAAATATGGCCTATATATAATTCCTGATGATGACATAATTAATGTCGAAATATTGAATCCCAACACGATGGCGTGTATTTCAATACTTGGAGTATGTATTATACTTCTTATCTGAGATTAATCAGTGGACCTTTCGGCCTATATATAAATTATGATATAATAGATAAAATCCAAACTAGCTTTATATATAATAATAATAAGAAACGAATACAATACTTTATTGGAGAAGAACTTCAATCTATCGAAAGTTTTGATTGAAGCAATGGTTTTATTATTTTATGATGTTTACAATTCTTAATGTGACTTCAATTTATTTATTTATTTTTCAATAGTTACTTTTTAAGTAGTTTTATATAGTGTGTAGGCCTATATATAAAATGAAAAAGAGGGCCGAGTTAACCTGCCGGCCCGAGTTGACTGGGGCCTAGTTGACTCGAAAGCTTTGTATTTAGCGAGCGGTATTGTATTATTAATTGTGAATACGTCATCGGCGTTCCATACATATACACGCATTGGCGGCCTTTCTGGAGGGCGGCCGCTATAGGTAGCGTATGTGCTTTAGGCCAACTTCGGCCGCCGACACCTTCGGCCGCGCCCTGTCGAACACCAAAATGTATGGAGCGCCCTTTGAGTGCTTTGCCGATTGGAAGTTGAATGCGCGCTATTGTTTGTCACGTTAATGTACAGTGGTTGAATGAGCGCTATTATATCTATTGAATTTTTAACCTCAAATTCAGAAACACTCAAGCTTACATTGTTACAGATAGGCCTATACACACAGAACATGTCGCAACAATTAATATTAATAGTGTGTTAAAATTTCAGTGATAAAATTATATAATTTGTGAAAAAAATCGTAACGAATTAAACATGGCAAACTTTGCGCTGCCACTTAGGGCCTACACCATGGTTAACACAAGCAACATATTTGCAAGATTTTTAAACATTTTGACGATAATAATTGTTAAAGTTAAACATCATTGCTTGTTATCGATTATAGATCCCATTTTTTACATGTGCACTTGTTTACTATTCAGTAATGTAAATATAAAGACCTGAATTTTAAATCACCAATAAATTAAATATTTTGAGTGAGTAAATTAATTGATTGGCTTTAATGATATAAAGTGTATGTACATTAAGGGCATGAGAATAGAGAGATACTCCTCAAGAATTTTTATTGACTAATGATTGACAAATTTACTCAAGATTTCTTTTTCCCACTCGTAAATAGCACACTTTGTTTGTGCACGTGTATCATTCTAAATTTTATTTGACGAAATTTTATTTTGTGGATAAAGGAAACTGACGAAATATGAATAAAAATACAGTAAAAAATGCGTTGTAGTCTATTAATAAATAAAATACTGGAGCTTATACTTATACTGGAAATATGAATTACTGTACAATGAATAGGCCTACAGTTTCAAATTGTATAAAGAATAACAATACTGTTCTGTAAGACAAATAAAATACTTTAATACTAAAGCTTTACAATTCTTCAATGTAAGACACTTAAAAAGAAATCCACATACCTGAAATAAATAAGTAAATAATACTGTACATGAAAGCAATTATTATATACATACAATACCTAAAATAAA
>NW_022735258.1:30318-32131 GCF_011630105.1 Anneissia japonica | reverse complement strand
TAAATACGTAAATATTACTGTGCGACATGACAGCAATTATTTAGTTTAGCAAAGGCTTAAAGTTAGGCATACGCCGCCACAGCATGCGGTGTGGAGAAATGCCCAACTGGCGCTCCATTTAAATCTCGCGCGGCCGAAGGTGTCGGTGGCCGAAGAAGTCATATCCCAAATGATGCAATTGTTTTTAATTAGGCCTAGGCTATGCAGCAATTTACGATTCCGCGCACCTATTTTCTAGCAATTTTCCTCGCAAATTTGAGCTGATTTTTGAGATACTCAGCCCAGGGAGATGTAAACTGCTCAGCCTATGCCTATCCTGGCTCTGCGCAATTAAAAAATATTTGCAGTAGTACTATTAGGTATGGCCTAGCCTAGGCCCCCTAAAGGGCCTAGGCCTGTACTGGCTCTAGGGGTCGGTCCTACTAAATACCACACGGGACCACTCGGGTGCAAAAATGATAAAAATATTACCACACGAGAGTAGAAAACTACTTAATAATCAATAGAAACCAACTTTTAGTACGGTAATTATCCAAAATATGGTAAAAATGATTTTTTTTACAGGTTTTTCCGCCGTGCTTCGGGAGGTAATGTGGTGACATTGAGGTTCTGTAACGCATTCACGTCTCCAGAAACGCGTTCAACCTTGACCTCTACAGCATTCACTACGTACAGTACGTTACATTTCATCCTGCGTGTATACCTATTGTATGTATAGGCCTATTATTCTACAATAACTGTATTTATTACTGTATCTGCTTTGTATTTTTTATACTTATGTGTTTTTGACTCTTATTATTTTAATTTTAATTTTTTTTAATTTGTATTGATCCTGTAGTTATGTTATGTTTTAGCCCAGAGACAAATCTAGTTAACTTCTTATGAATAATGTTTTTAAAGATGGTATTTTGAGATGTTTTCTATGAAAATAAATAAATAAATGGCAGTAGTACCGCTTTTTGTGTTTCAATGTTTTTTTTTTGTTTTTTTTTTATGAAATGTTTCACTGTTTGTTATCTTCTTTGCTGGGATCTCCGGATGACCAGAGATTTTATCCCTGAGCAGTCCCCCAGTATAAACAATAAGGTAAATAAATAGATAAAAAATGAAAGAAAGGTTCTTTCAAATATTGTGTTTGTGCTTCTTAATGTAATTTTGTTGGTTTTGATACACCGTATCATTGGGAGTGTAAGCTCAATAACGAGAGACTTATTCTAAAGTATTCAAGGCACTCCACGTGAAGTCTAATTAACTTAACAATTGTATATAATAAAAATGAAAAATATGTTTTGTTAATAGTAATATTTAATATACAAAATTGCACTATTTATTACACATAATAATATAAAGAATAATTATTTTTATTTATTATTATTATGCTATATTATTATTATTATATATATTATTATATGTAATAGGCCGTATACCTATTTAAATTATGTATCTGTTATAAGAATGGAAAATTTAAAAATATATACTGACAAAATAAATGTGGGTGTGACTCCCACGGAAGATAAAATTGTCAGTTCAGAATTCATTCCATTTGGTAAGCCTATTGGATTTGTATCAAGTGTAAAACAATTATTGAGGAAAGGAGATTTTCTGCATTAATATAAAGAATAAGGCCTCTGTGGGTTTTATCCCATCTAATAAGTATCTTAAAAAAAAATCTACCCGCCAC
This sequence comes from Anneissia japonica, assembly GCF_011630105.1. Classification (NCBI taxonomy): domain Eukaryota; kingdom Metazoa; phylum Echinodermata; class Crinoidea; order Comatulida; family Comatulidae; genus Anneissia; species Anneissia japonica. Next base: position 30,450 of record NW_022735258.1, on the reverse strand, counting down.
TTTTTATCATTAAATAAAGAAGGGCAAACAAACAATTCAATTTTATGCCTTATATAGATAGGTCAACTAGCAAATATTAATTGAAAGATGTGTACAGTAATGGATATAAATGGTAGATAAATAAGAGCACAA
>NW_022735258.1:27451-30213 GCF_011630105.1 Anneissia japonica | reverse complement strand
AGATGTGTATAAGAGAGTGGTATTTAGTAGGACCCCTGGTCAGGCCTACTCCTAGGCTAGGCCTAGATAGTTCTACTACTCTAGCAGTCCTAGGCTAGATGCCCTAGGCTACTACAAACAATGGGCTAGGCGTAGCCTATGCCTACTGTCTGTTGTACTTGTAGGGCGCAAGGGTAGTCCTAATTTCATAATATAATAATATTATTAGGCCATTGCTAGGCCAGAGGCCTATATCTTAATTATATTCCATTAATTTATATTTTTTCAAATGTAAATTCTTTAAAGTTAAAATGTTTTAAATTAATTTTTAAAATTGATGATATATTTTCTACATATTTATTTTTAGGTAATTGGTTTTTGTGTTTAATTTTGTTTTATTATAATAAAGGCCTATTATAATTTACATTATTTATAATATTTTATCCTTTTTTTATACAAGTTTTTAGCAACCCACCGCTCGCTAAAAATGATGATTTTGAATAAAAATGAAATTTTATTTTTGTCTAATTAGCACACTTGCCATCAAAAGTAGAAATTTCAGAGGAATTAAAAAAAATAAAAGTTTTTCTATATTTTTATTACTGTATGCCCACCGCTGCCTTAAAATAAGAATTACATATTCCTATTCCTAATTATATAAATTTAAAGCACTTTAACCATCCCATTTACAGTGTTCCACCAAACAAATTTTATTTTATTTTCTTCTCCGTCTAGATGTTTTTAGCAATTTAGTATTTGCTAAATAAGAAAAACAAAAATTTTTTTTTTCGCCCTTGATTTTTTAAGATATTTAAAGAGAACATTAACTTTCATTGTTGAATTAGATTTTTGAATGTCATTTTGAGTTCTTGGCAGTCAGCCATCAAAAATCATTTCAAGAATATCATGAAAACTGAACGAGTTGCTGCTGGAAATGGAACTGGAGGTGCAGCAGTGGTAAAACCAGAGATAAAAAAGAAAAGAAAATGTGAGGTAGTAGAAACAGAGGATGACAAAGGTCAAAGTTGATTTCTAAAATTATGCGTTAATCAGCAACCTATGGTTTCCAGCGGAGAAATATCTTTGAAAATCCTTTTTTCATTAATTAAACATCATGGAGGGATATCCCGCACTCCAGTTGGTGTCAGAGGTATGTACACTAATCCAAGGTAGGGTTTTGTGTTTAATTTAGTTTTATCATAATAAAGGCCTATTATAAGGCCCCGTAAAAAAAATTTAGTTTATCACCCTATCCCAGCATAAAAACTGATGATGGAGGGAGGTTTTTTTTATTTTTCTGCCAACCGTCCCATCAGCGTTCGCTGGTGCAGGACAAACACATAAAAAGTCACAAGAACGGACTCAAATTTAAAAAGAAAACATGTTTTTATTGTCAAGTAACACATTTTGCTAAAATACAGTACAGTTTCTAAATATGAAACGTGAGAATTCATAAATACATCTGGCAAGGTAAAGTATATAGAAAATGAAGAAATTATTGACCCTCTTTTTACATCTGCTGTCATTGCAAATGCATAGCTTTGGTAAGTTTATTATTGCAATATGTATTTTGAAAGAATGAATTATGGAAAATACATATATCGAACTTGAATGGATGTGTCTACCTTCTTCGTGGGACCAAATTTTGCAACAACCTGTGAAAAAAATTACAAAGTGTGACAAAAAAAAAACATTTTCATGCCGAAAATCTTCCCTTACTGAATTCGGTCCTGCTACCCGACCTACTCGGGTTATCGATCATCCAACCCCCTCTCACAAGTGACAGGTCGGGTGACAGATTCGCTACTTACCTAAAATTTATTACCTGCTGCCGGCGGCCTGCGAAGGTCGCGTACTAGTGTATTGTAGTTAGGCCTAGGCTAGGAAGGTTAGTGATCTAGAGTGAGCAATAGATATTTCGTTTACAATGGTCAGGCACGGCAAACGTAATGAATAAGCCTACAATCTAGGGTACAACAATTAATACTCTCTTAACAAATTCCTACATTTTCAATAAAAAGAAGTTATAATCGGGAGCGCATGTTTTTTAGGTGTGGTGTGATGTCAAAAAGTGCATTGGCAGTCCGTAACGAACAGAAGCATCTACTGAATTTCCCGCAAATATTTGTTTACTGGGAATTGTTCTTCTTGTCTATACCACAGTATAATTAAAAAGAAAATACAAATTGTGTTCACACCTAAAAAACGGGAAAATTACGGTGCATAACAAACAAAAATAATAAGATTGAACTGAAGCGCCTACCCCACTGGCATCCCAAGACCGAACCATTGTGTGCCCGGTGAAGCTTATTATAATAGTATTTAAAAATGTGTATTTTAGCGGTTAGTGCACGTGTTTGAATATTAATATAATATTCAAACATGTTTATTATAACGCTTAATACACATGTTTAAATGTGGTAATGTTAGGCATGTGTATTTATAGTTATAATACAAAATGAATACCCTTGATTGAAATACATCAGCTGTAAGCTGTAGAATAGCCCCTGGATAGCCGGGAATGTGAGTAAACTAACCATTGCTGTTGTACGCCACACGATCATAAAATAAATAGAATAAAGGCTAGAAATATATATATATGAATTCGATCCAACTCGGCCACAAGTCAACTCGGCCACAGTCAACTCGGCCACTAGTCAACTCGGCCACAAATCAACTCGGCCACAAAAAGTTCGGCTGCAGTCAACTCGGCCACAAGTCAACTCGGCCACAAGTCAACTCGGCCACAAGTTAACTCGGCCACAAGTCAACTCGGCCACAAT
>NW_022735258.1:26910-27420 GCF_011630105.1 Anneissia japonica | reverse complement strand
TTACCGTTAGTTTTAATATTAATTATTAGTCTTAGCATTAACATTATGTATTGTTTAAATTTTTGCTGATATTATTATTGTTACCATATAAAAATTTATTTACTAATATCTTTAAAGATATTAAAGATATTAGTAAATAAATTTTTCTCATATCATTATTATTATTGTTGTTGATGTTGTCACCTTTATTATCGATATTATTACCCTATTATTACTAAGTAGGCCTAGTATTATAAGTATCATAATTATTATTATTATTACTAATTAGTATTACTATTATTATAAAAATAAACGTTATCTTTAATTTATTATTGCTGTTATTATTGCTATTATCACCTTCAATGTTATTATCACTAATTAGTATTATTAAAATAGATATTTAGATATCGTTATTATTACCATATTATTTCTATTAGTATTGTTAAAATAAATATTACTATTAATATTGTTGTTGTTATCACCTTTATTATCATTATTATGACTAATTAGTATTATTAAAGTAAATATTTG
>NW_022735258.1:24513-26827 GCF_011630105.1 Anneissia japonica | reverse complement strand
AACAAATATGAAGGACTGAAGTCTGTCACTCAACAATACCAATTGTTCCTGTTGTGGATAATTGATATCAGATGCTGCTGCACCCCACCTAATTTTAACGTAGGCCTAATTCTTGGGCGTGGTTCTGTAGAAAATAGTATCGAATGCACGCCATCGTGCATTCATTTGATTTTAGTCGGATTCAAAATAAATTTTTAACATTTAAAAAAATCATAATGTGGTTTTTCTATTTCAATTTTTTATGATTAGGTCTACAGTATGTACTCATGTTTTATGTCAGTGTTTTAACGTGAACAAAATTAAGCATTAATATATGTGTTTTTCTTAATTATTAAGATTGCTTAAATTGTTAATGTTACAATTGTCAGATTTTATTTCATTCTGTAAGTGGCGGGTTTTCTCTGTTGAATAAGAGTACAGTGTGAAGAAATGTATACAACGATCTCACGACGATGTGACGATGATCAGAATTTTACTAAAATATACTGTGTACTTCATTTTAATCATATTGAAGAAAAAGGATGCAAAAACTGTAATACCGTATTTACATTTAATTTTATTATAAATAACTTGTGGCCGAGTTGACTTGTGGCCGAGTTGACTTGTGGCCGAGTTGACTGCAGCCGAACTTTTTGTGGCCGAGTTGATTTGTGGCCGAGTTGACTTGTGGCCGAGTTGACTGTGGCCGAGTTGACTTGTGGCCGAGTTGACCTGCACCCATATATATATATATATATACACTTATATTTATACTTATATTTATTTAGGCCAGCATAAACACCAATACACCATGTCATTTTCAATACATATGTGTATTGAAAATGACCAAAATTATCATCTTTGTTTTTTGAGAACTAATAAAATATTGATGCATCTTTCTGGCTAGTATTCTCCCGATCGCCAAGTCTGCACGGTTTTACGTTCGCGAAATTCGTGAAAAAAAGTAAAGTAAATCCAGACATACAGCTACTGTCTTTTTTCATTATGGTCGGATTTTGGTTTAAAACATTTTATGTTTTAAATAAATAACATTAGATTCAGAAATTGTGTATACTTTCTGAAATTTGACCATGATTAGAGCAGTATTGGCTGAACTGTGTCCGATTTTCTCCTCCTAACAAGGTCTTGTTTACTCATTGTGAAGGCCGTTTAGGCAGCATGCAGGCAATTAGCAATCAATCATCTAACCCACCAGTGACCGTTTCTTCTAAGGGGAAGACTTTCGTCATGATATGTTTTGAAGAGCTATAGAACTGATGTAAAAACAAATGTATGTCATGACTGGATGACAAAAACAAACTCCCTAGGTAGGGCTAGGCCCTAGGCCTAGACAGACCTGCTGGGTTAGGCTTAGGCCTACTCTAGACCCCTCTCCCCTCTAGTAAGCCAGGCTAGCATAGGCTTACTTGCTTGATACATTTCGATATCCTTGCTTCTCAAAGGACAATTTTTAAATTATACCTCAACATTTACAAATCTTATTAGGCCTATACCAAACTGATTTTCTTAACATGCGTAGGCCCGTGCGACCGTTTCCAGGCCAGGCTTGGTAGATGGGGCCTAACTAGACCGCTGCCGCACTGCCACTGACCCATTCAAAGACACTAGCTTAGACCTACTAGTTAGGCCTATGACAAGGGTGATTCATGACAAGCACAGTTAGCAATACGTACCGTCGTAAAATCTTCTCACTCCTATGTCTCTTCCTTCTCCAATCTCGCCCGATTTGAAAGCATCAAACAATTCATTATAACGGTGGTGTCACTGGGGATATTTTTTGCGAACCAGCCCTTCAAAACATGTATTCCCCCTTTATTTGCATTACAATTAGGCAGTGTGTGACCAGCGCAAAAAATGACATTCTGCTAGGGGCAGCAAAAAATTCTGCTAAATCATCCCACACTGTCTATTACACTATATTACACTTCAAAATGCTGATGAGCGGGGGAGAGGTGGGTAGGTAACAATTGACGACTGAAGAAGCAAATAAAAAAAAATAAATAAATCAAAATAAAAAATAAAAAAATCAATTAATTTCAGCTTTTTTTGTTGTTGTTGTAAATGACCAAATAAATAATGAAGTGAAATGAAATAAATTATTTTTTAAATTTTTAAATTTAAAAAATCAAATACAAAAATTTATTGTAGGAGTTGATAAGTAAACCACACCGCTGCTACCGCTCCAATCTATTTTAAAAGAAACAATGGGCATTAAATAGATCCATAGTCTAACACATTTTGGGACCATGTACTGTAAGTAGGCCTATTTCTTACAGATTTTTTGGATGATGTGTTACATACAATTCATATGATG
>NW_022735258.1:17505-24491 GCF_011630105.1 Anneissia japonica | reverse complement strand
CATAACTATACCCACAAAATATATCAATATATAATTTATTGACACAACATTTGAAGCCTATTTGTGAGGCATCAAAAATTAGGCTCTGGCAAGAACATTGGATAAGGCTCAATTCATTAAGCCTTCTGTTTATTTTTGATAGGTCACAAAAAATATCAGTTAAAGCCAAAGTATAGTTTTGGTAATTAAAACCATAAAAAAAATTTAAAATTGGTGTTATTAATCGAGCTTTAAGAATTCCTGCCTTGTGAATTATTTTCTCCAAAACCATCAATTTAATAATAATAATAATAATAATAATAATAATAATAATAGATGGATTTATATAGCGCAGATAAACGAGGTCTCTATGCGCTCGGAGTAGTAAGTATGGACGTTATAGGAGGTTATTAAATATGAAAGGCAAACAATGGGTATAATATGAAACAATTGTTTATATTATATTAATAATAAATAAATACTTTAAATAATAAAAATAAATAAATAAATAAAATATATTATTAAAAAGAAAATATGAATTTGAGTTGGTATGTGTGACGTATTGAAATTGAAAACAATAGAAAGGATGTGCGACTTAAAAGGGTGTTATGTAGTTAATTCATTTTAGGAAGTGCGGTGTCGGTGTTTCAGAGGGATTAATTTAAATTAAACAATAGGTATAAAACAATAGAAAGGATGTGCGGCTTAAAAAAGGTGTTATGTAGTTAATTAATTTTAGAAAGTGTGGTGTCGGTGTTTCAAAGGGATAAATTTCAATTAAACAATAGGTATAATACAATAGAAAGGATGTGCGGTGTCAATGATAGTATTAATTAATAGTTTGTATAGTAACGTGATATACGGGTGGTACGGTACGTCACGATAAGAAGGAATTCTATTGGATGAAAGATATTGGTCACTTACATCGCGGTGACTAGATAGTTTGAATAGCCCTGGTGAACATGAATAGATTGATGACGTTACATCGTGACAAGAGTGAATTCTATTGGATGAGAGATTTTGGTAACTGAGAAAATGCAGTGACTTGTTTTTGAATAGCCCAGGTAAACGTGAATAGGTTTATGACGTCTTGTATTCAATTTTAATTAAGATTACGTCCGATGAGTATAACGAAAAGCCGTTTACATTTTTTAGGAACTGATAATTGGATACAAATTTTGTTTTTCCTAAGCTTATACATTTACATTTGTCTAATTCATTCTGATTTCGAATTAATTGTTATTAATATTACATGGTTTGAGTATTTTCAACTCTTTTATGTATTTTGTACGGGTGATAAATATTTATTATCTTCTCTAGGTAAATTTGGAGTTTACTAGGTTATTATTTTAACATTTCTAGTTCATCGATTATATTATATAGTAATTGTAGTTTGAATTAAAATTAGGTTTGTTTCACATATTTAGAGTTCCTATATTCCGACCTTATATGGTTATCATCTTGTGCTCGTGTTAATTTTTCCTTTGTATACATTTGAATTTGTATTTTGTATTGACGTTTTATGAGAACAATAATATAAAATAATCAAATAGTTTTACATGGTAACGTTCTTTAAGTAGTTACCTAAAATTTTATGATCATCATCTGTTTAAGTAAATTTAATTAAATTTTAACATTTTATTTTACATAAACTTGTGTTTTTAACCTATTTTACTTTAGGTTAAATATTTCATTCAAGTTATTATTTTGTTGGTTAAATTGTGCACATGTTTAATTGTGGTTTTTCATAGGTTATTACTCCCGATTCACAATGTTATTTCTTTATGTACTTTCTTAATGTATTTTATTTAATTTGTAATCTGTTAAAATATTTTTTATGTATATTTAACTGATTTATGTAGTTTAGTTTTAAACTATCTTACATTTTGATTTTAAAGTTTTGTTTGATAAATTTTTTAACTTGATGTAGTTTCGACAAAATTTTTATCATGAATTAGAGATTTATTTTTGAATTTATTTACATGTTTTGAATTTAACTAAATGTTCGGTTCATAATTGTAACTGTTGTTTTTTTTTTTAAATTTTAATTTAACATTTTCGAATAAATTGAATAATTTCTATATATTATGAATTGTTATGTGTTTTAAAGTTTGTTTACAGTTTAATACTTCCTTGATTAACATATTAAGCATATATTTCGTATATCGTCTTTTGAACATCATCATCACCATCAGCATAATCATCATCCTCATCATCAACACCATCATCTTTGCCATCACTATTGTAACCTTTTCAAGCTCTGATTCTACCCCCTCTGAAAAATACCAGAATTTTAGGGTCGTAGTATACATATAATTTATTGCTCCACTACCGGTGCACGATGTAAATTCATATAATATTTGTTTCAACAATAAGCAACAATAGCTTTTCATTTATTTTGTTTCAAACTATACAGATCATCATATAATTTACAAATTCATGTATTAAGTGTTCGTTTATCAAACGCTCTTCCAGGAATTCCTTTAATATCTCGCGTTGCGATGCTCAATTACTGACATAACGTTTCCCATCGTAGAATAAAAGGTAACATTATTTTATTTGATCAAATGTTGCATGAAAACAAATACCAGTATTCCAGATTACTTTGTTCGCTATCTAGTCCTACGAGAACATCGAAATATATTTCCGTGTTATTTTCCCCATTCCCATTTTTATCTGACTCTGGACCGAATTCACCTTTATTGTAAAGTTCACCAGCATGATAGTTCCTGTCGGTTTTTAATACATCATTTGACGGCTAACAAAAGAAACATCCTGGACAAGTGTGTGTCTACATACACTTAATTCACACATATCATCCTAGACAGAATGTGTTGTACAGATAAAAAGTTGCTATTAGGCTTGACGCTATCCCTAAAGAAACGTTCAGGAAAAAAATTATGTACATATAGGCCTATAGAGTTGGAAACAAATTCAATTTTTAAGTAATGATTAATGATAATACTGTATATAGACACGAATTAAATGTGTTTATCAATGATTGTAAATACAAAAAAAGTGACTTACCCAACCTCCTTGGATACCGTATTAATCCATTCCGAAAATTCCGTCTTCACGTATTTGTCTACATTCTGTATTACTTGATCAATCAAATCATTTCTATTTCTATCTTTATATAAAACAGCTAACCTCGCTCCAAACACGAAAACCATAATTATACGGCCCCAGTTTATGATATTATCGCTAAACATTTCTGTTAAAATGTCTTTGAAAAACGTCTCGATATTCTCATTTGAATTAAACAAAACTTCCCTAGTTAAATTATTAAAAAAAACCCAAATTCAATTTTTTAAGTAATTATTGATGATAATACTGTATATAGACACGAATTAAATGTGTTTATCAATGATTGTAAATACAAAAAATGTGACTTAGCTAACCTCCTTGGATACCGTATTAATCCATTCCGAAAATTCCGTCTTCACGTATTTGTCTACATTCTGCATTACTTGATCAATCAAATCATTTCTATTTATATCTTTACATAAAACAGCTAACCTCCCTCCAAACACGAAAACCATAATTATACGGCCCCAGTTTATGATATTATCGCTAAACATTTCTGTTAAAATGTCTTTGAAAAACGTCTCGATATTCTCATTTGAATCAAACAAAACTTTCCTAGTTAAATTATAAAAAAAAAAAAAAAAAATTCAATTTTTTAAGTAATTATTGATGATAATACTGTATATAGACACGAATTAAATGCGTTTATCAATGATTGTAAATACAAAAAAAATGTGACTTAGCTAACCTCTTTGGATACCGTATTAATCCATTCCGAAAATTCCGTCTTCACGTATATGTCTACATTCTGTATTACTTGATCAATCAAATCATTTCTATTTCTATCTTTACATAAAACAGCTAACCTCGCTCCAAACACGAAAACCATAATTATACGGCCCCAGTTATGATATTATCGCTAAACATTTCTGTTAAAATGTCTTTGAAAAACGTCTCGATATTCTCATTTGAATCAAACAAAACGTCCCTAGTTAAATTATAAAGATGTTCATTGTGCATTTCATACATATTTTCGCAATATTTAAAAAAAAAATTACTGTTATATATTCCATGTCATTGCCTAATGTATATGCCACAAACACTGAATTTATTTCTCGTGCAATTTTTTCAGTTTCCATGTTCATGTTTTTTCACTCTAAAAACCAAATTATGTTTAACTTTGAACACGATCTTCGTGGATAGGTATTACGTAAAAGAATTTCTTAATTTGATGAAGTTGAAACAACTAAACTTATGTTCTTACCCCAAATTTCTTCTAAATTTAAACCCGTTTGTATTTCATAACTTTCTCCTCCCCTGAGAGTCACTACTGTGTTCTTTAAAGTGCACATGAGCATTTGTGTACACTGGGCCTATGATTTCAGTCCTTATCCGAGAAGACTTGTTCCACCACCAGAACTATAGGAGCGAGCCCCTGCCTTAACCGCTCGGCCATTTAGCTCGGCCATTTTTGGTACAATTAGCAAAAAATGTAAAATCTCGGGATGCCTCCGAGATTTTTACCATAGGTCTGTGTACTAGTTACCAGTAATTGTTCATTGCTGACTGACAATTTGCATTAACAGTGACTTTATGTGTGTTTGATTTTATCTTGAGTGGATTTCCCGCACAGTTAAAAATCGTAATGGTACTGGGTTTGGTTTACAGGAGTTCACGCTTCGAACAGATACAGAAACAAATATTTTTCCGCCCTTGATTTTTCAAGATTTTTGTGTTTATACTGAATATTACGTTCGGAATTTAGGAGAGTTTCGGATTTTCGGAATACAATACATGTGTTATTTTAAGTAGTATAATGACCATGTTTTAAATAACGAAATCACCGAAGAAATATCGTTTTAGCGTTCTGTCTTAGCGTGGGAATGATATTTTTAGCATGTCAAGTGCGGGCAATGATCAGAATGTTTGCTTCAAAGACCATGCATGTCCATACGCATGCCCAGAACGATCTATCTGGGATTTTCCACTTGAACTTGACAGTGTCTGTAAATCTGTACTGAACATGTGGTGAAAATAGGGTCGCTTAGTGAGGTGATGTCGTCGCTGCTCGCTTAAGAAGAGCCAAGCCTAGAGCCAAGCCTAGCCTAGACGAAGATTTGTTTACAGTATATAAAGTATCTCAATTCGCTGTTGGCGAATTTGCGAATGGCTAGCGTAAGCGTAGTCTACGCCACGGTATGTGGCGTATGGGGACATAATTAATAGACTAATTTCTTGGAAATTAATTTATAAAAATATCCATAAATTTGCTCTAGCATTATTTATAGACTAAAAGTAGAGGATCTAAAGTTAAAAGTTTTTATCTTTTTTCATTTGGTTTTAGGACTAACTTTTAGACGTCTGCATGGCGTACGGGACACAACGAAAAGTCAAAATCTAAAAATCTTAATTTACTCCGCAATAAGTTATCGCGAGCAGCAAGATCACCTCACTAAGCGACTCTCTTTTCACCACATGTTCAGTACAGATTTACAGACACTGTCAAGTTCAAGTGGAAAATCCCAGATAGATTGTTCTGGGCATGCATATGGACATGCATGGGATTTGAAGCAAACATTCTGATCATTGCCTGCACTTGACATGCTAAAACTATCATTCCCACGCTAAGACGAGTCGAGTGGCCGAGCGGTAAGGCAGGGGCGCCGCAACTACAGAACATCGGCGCTGGTTCCAGCCGCTCCTCGCCCATGGTTCGGTTGGTAGAACCAAGTCTTCTCGGATAAGGACTTAAAATGGAGGTCCAGTGTATACATCTGGCTCGTGTGCACTTTAAAGAACCAATTGCATCTTTCGGAAGAGTAGGGGGTTACCCCGATGTTATGGTTCATTTCAGCCCCTGTCGTTGTGGAATGATGTAAACATGTATCTACCAAGAAGCGCCTCTTTACGGCTGCTAGGTAGTCACGGACCACGCCCATACGCAATTCAGCACAATGACGCTGCAAGTTATGGGTTATTCTCCTACCTTTACCTTTACCTTTAAGACAGAACACTAAAACGATATTTCTTCGGCGATTTCGTTATTTAAAACATGGTTATTATACTACTTAAAATAACACATGTATTATATTCTGAAAATCCGAAACTCTCCTAAATTCCGAACGTAATATTCGGTATAAACACAAAAATCAACTTCTTAAACGAGACGATCAGTTAAACCCTGAAAAAAAACAACAAGCAGGTCTACCAGATGCCGTGAAAAAGAACTGTGATGTCATGCCATGGAGATTATAATAAATTGATTAAAATGACACAACAGTATGTTAAACAAAAAGTTAAACCTTCCACTAGGGTGATTCTTTTCAGTATCCTGGCATTTTAAAAACCTATGTGCTATTTCCAAACATCTAGACGTGTAAATTTTACAAAATTTTCTAACCCCAGCCCCAAACATGGTGGGGCTGAGGTTATTGGAGACTCACACCGTACCAATCAATGCTTCCGCCACCCCTGATTACGGAGGAAATTTGTAGAGAATGAAATTTAATTTTGTTTTGATTTATTTCTAAAATAAAACCATTAAGGTTTCTTGATATGTTTAAATTAATTTGTTTAATTAAGTCATCATCATCTTGCACTGAGCTTGTTCCTTGTGTCATGCACTATGAAACTTTGGGTGATCTGACGTCATCGAAGCATGTGTTTGCACACCACTGTTGCACACCACTGTTGCACCCCTGAAAAACATAATTAACAAATTGGCGGACAGGATTTCGGAGGCGCGGTCTCTGCCCTCCACAAAGTGAATGCAAAAAAAAATAACAAAATTAAGAACTTATGTGCTATTTCCGAGCACCTAGACATATAAATTGTACAAAATGGATGGGATCATAAATTGTACAATCATGGAGGGGCAGAGGTTATTAGAGACTGTCACGTCGTATAAACGGTAGCGGAAGCAGGGGGGGGGGCCATTGGGCAACCCACTTTTTCTACTGGGGGCCTGGCCCCCCCTTTTG
>NW_022735258.1:10755-15190 GCF_011630105.1 Anneissia japonica | reverse complement strand
CTTAGAAAGGTGATGAAATTAGCCATGCCAGCTCCATTAAAAATGTGATAATGTACGTCCTCTGTTAACAGACTAGAACTTTAAGGATCGTTTGATGTATCTTACCTTATAATTTTTTTATCTCTTTAAGGAAAATGTCAACCCTATCAGATGTTGAAGTCAAAATATTTTTAGAGGAAGTCCTATGCATTGAAGACGCGAAAACAAAATTCAAACACAACAAAGAGAAACTACTCAGAGAAATACTTTACCAATTTCAGCACGTTGAGCCATATCACAGCATAGTTTGCTTAGGTACTAAGCCAGAAGACCGTCACCTACCACTTTGGGATGAAATTAAAGAGAATTTATTCAGAAAGAGAGGTGGCCGTTGTTATGTGGCTAATCAATTCATGAAAATACTTCTGGAAAAGATTGGTTATGATGTCTACCACACCAGGGGCTCAGTATTAAAGGCTAAAAATAATCATGTGTGTACGTTGGTACGTGATCTCAATCAAGTGGGTGATTTACATATGGCAGATGTCGGTATAGGATACCCAACATGGGACCCAATACCGTTGAATTTTGAGGTTGAATCTCCCGTTTATCACGTTGGATTTCTCTATTTCAAGTTTCAGCGTAATGGTGATATAATAACTCGATTGCATAAAAACGATAAGAGGTATGAGTTCCCTGTCAACATTGATAGCAAAGCGTGGCATGAATTTATGGTTATGCGGACCACTCCCTGTGAGTTGACCGACATGCAGCCAGTAATGACGGCTATGTACACAGTTCCAGGTGCTTATAACAGCTCATTTCTGAAGTCTCTAAAATGTGTCATATTCAAGAACGGTAAACTTGTTGCGTTTAAAGATTCAACTTTCCTGTACGAAAATGATGATCATCAATTACAAGTTGAGCAGATAACAACGCGTAAAAAACTTGTTTCTAAAATACTAATGTATTTTCCTCAGTTCACGCTTAACATGGTTGAAGCTGCTCTGGATGCGAGTATAACTCTTAAATTTGATTAAAAATGGGTCATTTAATAGCTTAAACGACCATGTATGTATATATATATATATATACATATATACATATATATATATATATATATATATGTTAGTGTTAAGTGCAAATTGCATTCAACTTAACATTAAATGCATTCCAGTTAACTGCAATTGAATTAGTGTTGAATGTAATACGTTGCAATTGCAGTTAAATCAAATGGATTTAATATTAAGTTGAATGCATTTCCACTTAACACTAATTCAATTGCAGAGAACTCGAAATGTATTTGATGTTAAGTTGAATGCATTACACTTAACACTAATTTAATTGCAGTTAGCTTGAATACAATTTAATGTTAAGTTGAATGCATTTCCACTTAACACTAATTCAATTGCACTTAACACTAATAGATTTAATGTTAAGTGGAATGCATTTCTCTTTAACACTAATTGACCAAATTTGGTATTTCCATTAAGTGATTATTATTGGCTATTATATTAATGTTAAGTCAAATACATTACACTTAAGACCAATTGACCAAATTTGGTATTCCATTGAGTAATTGTGATTGGCTGTTGTATCAAAAAACAGCTTTTAATAAAACTGACAAATCACATTACACTTACACTAATTCAATTCCAGTTAACTCGAATGCAATTAATGTTAAGTTGAATGTATTTTAAGTTAACACTAATTCAATTGCAGTTAAGTCGAATGCGTTTAATGTTAAGTTGAATGCATTTCTACTTAACACTAATTCAATTGCAGTTAACTCGGAATGCATTTAATGTTAAGTTGAATGCATTACACTTACCACTAATTCAATTGCAGTTAACACTAATGCATTTAATGTTAAGTGTAATGCATTTGCACTTAACACTAATTCGACATATTAGAAATACATTTACAATGAAGTTCAAATCAATTGCAATTAAGTCGAATTTTGCATTTAATGTTAAGTAGAATGCATTCAATGCATTCTACTTCAGTCGAATGCATTCGACTTAAGTGCAATTGATTTGAACTTCAGTGTAAATGTATGTTCCTCTTTTTTATGTGTTGCATATATCGACCGTTTAACCTATTTTTTAAAAATATATATAGATTTTTGCAAAACATTTAGTGATCCACGGAGATTTTGTGCGTTCGCCCTTACACGAACTTTCTTAAGAGGGAAATATCTATCTAGTGAACTACTGGTATGCTATAGTTGCATTTTCAGAACCTGATACATGTCCCCATTGTTCAGTATTTAGTACAAATTCGAAGGTTAGTAAATTTCGTTGAGAAATATGAAGCTTTTCAGCATATTTAAGATTATGAGCAAGTGTTGATCAGTTTTATTGATACATTATATTGGAAAGAGGTAAGAGATTACCGCTGTTAACGCCCAATCCAGGACCCGGTTCAGAATCATCTAACAGGCCAACTGATAAATACGAAATTTTCCGGAAATGGGGTTTACATCTTCTTTATATAAACGTCCAGGGGTCGGGGAGAGCCTACCCTCCCGTCGGGGAGAAAAAACACAATTCGTTGTGGAAAAAAAATATATGTATTTTCTACATATTAGACTCTAAAATCGATAAAATAAGCCTTTGAAACCCCTAAATTGTCAAATTTTTGGGGGCTTCAGCCTCGGGACCACTTACGATACCTTTAATCGAAGCTCGACCACTTCCACTTTGCTTTCGTCGGGGAAATCTGACCCCTCGTCGCGGGCATCGCCCCTCCCCGTCGGGGACCCCCCCCCCTTCGGGCAAATCCTGGCGCCACCCCTGCTTAAACGATGTAAACGTTTCATGGTCTAAATTTAAAGAGTTGTTTATTCCATTTATTAGAAGGAAGGCTATCATTTGCTTTTTATATTCAATAGAACTTTAACTCTGTTCCACAAATATTAAACATTGAACAAAAACACAAATGACAGATTTGTTATAGATAAAATGCTGTTACTGCACTAAACAAAACTTCGAAACAAAACTCATGACATTAGGAAAGTCAAATCAAAATGTATATATTATAAACAAGATAGATACCTACAAAATAATCCAAATAAACTGTGGTTATCTCCAAACCAGTTAGAGTTTAGTAAGATATATTTAACACGCTCATAATTTTGTTCTTGATATTGATAGAAAACCATGTTATAATTTAAATGTCATATCAAACCGTTTTAACAAAATTGTTTGTTGATGTCGCAACAAAGTTAGTCAGCAAGCTTCAATTTGCTTGCAGCTTAATCACTGTTGGCTCTAAAGCTTTTACTAAATTTCTATCATAACAAAATTATACATGATACTGTACTTTATTCCATTTTAATGAAGTTAACGAGGAAACGATTAAGGTAGAATTTGGTAAACCTAATCCTACTAAATTGGGGAGGGTTGGATCAGATACCTGCTAGGTTTATTAAGGATGGAGCATGTGTTCTAAGAGTATATAAAAGAATGTGTTCCAGGTGATTTTAAGTTTGCTCTAGTCAAGCCACTATACAAAAAGAAAGGAAGAACTTAACTTCAATAATTACTATACTGCCCTGCTCTGAGAAAAGGCATTAAGTAACAAAATCATAGTTTTTAGTAAATTAGCAAAACGCGTTTGAGTTTTTCCCAAGAAAAGTACAAATTATTTCAAATTTGTTAAACTATGGTTTGCTTAGATATATTATTAAAAAATTTGCCACATACATGATTTAATGATACAATACAACATATGTTATACAAATGAGTGCAAAACATTTTAAAAGTTTTATTACAATGCTCCGACTTTTACAATTTTTTAAATAGTTATTTACACTTTTTCTTTCACAATTGCATTACTCAATGTCCCTTCCTCGAAGTGGAGCACAATCTCGGTGGCGAAAATTGTGTCTGTCCATTTTTGGTTTACCGCTTGGTTGCCTGAAAGAGTAATAATAATGATGATAGTAACAATAACAATAATAAACACAATACAAAACATACAATGTCGATAAAACCAAAAAATAATACTACTAAATAATAATAATAATAATCAAAATTTAATACTTAATAGGTATGAAACATAATAAAATACAATATTGTACTTACTCAAAAGACTTCTAAAAAAGGTCTTGCGCTGTAACTTGCATCATTTCGGAAAAAGTATCTCATTAATCACAGAATTATAAATAAACGCCGTAAAATTTAAAGCAGATAATGCACTTTCTCAGAGTACTGTATTCTTCGAAATAAAGCAGTTAATAACTAGGCATTATTTGCTAAGGATTCTAAGCTAATTAGTTAGATATTCGTTATACTAGCATCTGATTGGTTACTTACTATCTGTCTTGCGTTCAAGTCAAGCGTTCAATGCATGTATGTAAGGCTTCGCGCACATAATGCCTTTTCTCAGAGTATTTATAGTGAAATTTGCAGATAATGCCCAATTTTAAAATAAAATTTCATATTTCCAGACA
>NW_022735258.1:6795-10740 GCF_011630105.1 Anneissia japonica | reverse complement strand
GACATATTTTTGGAAATTTGATAAAATAGGGTGATAGATTAGACATTCAGGAGTCACATAAGCTAAAAATCTCAATTTTGAAAAAAAATGTACTTAATGCCTTTTCTCAGAGCAGGGCAGTATACTAAGCTTTGTCTTTTTTTCGTACGAGTGGGGTACTTTCAAGTAGTCAGTTATTTGTATGAAAATCACAGTATATCAATTTCAATCCTGGTTCCAAAAATCTTTCTACTGATACATATCTCATTGGAATTGTGTGATTGGACGTACAAAAGTCTTTTGACTCTGTAAGTTGAAATATTTTCAACTTAATTCAATTCAATTCAATATACGACTTTATTTCCGATAATAAGCTCTCTCACTTGGGATTTAAATCAGTAAAATGGTTCAGAGATTAATCTACCCGTAAACAAATAGTTGATATAAATAGTATAAAATCAGAAAAGAAATTAGGTGGGGTGTCCGCAGGTAACTCTTCTTTGTCCCTTTCATTTTATCGTCTAAATTAATAACATGCCCTCTTCCATTTACGATGATTGTTAGATGCTCCATTATGCAGACGATGGTGCAATCATGTATGCATTTTAAAAACCCTTTGCATCTTTCTGAAGAGTAGGGGGTTACCCCGATGCTATGGTTCATTTTAGCCCCTGTCGTTGTGGCATGATATGAACATGTAGCTACTATAAGCGCCTCTTTACGGCTGATAGGTTGTCACAGACCACCACCATACGCAATTCAACACAATTAAGCTGCAAGTTATGGGTTATTCTTCTACCTTCTAGGCCTACATTTACCTTTATACCAGACTCCACCTGCATAATTGAGGATAGCGCTATAAACGTCTATAGAACATTTACATAATAAATCAAGATTACCGATTACACTATAAATAAATCGACTTTTTGAATAACAAATTGGTAAAGATTTTATTCGTTTTACGTCGTATTTATAACTATCTAAAGTTTTATTATTTTTCATTTATTTATCTGGTTTATACCATTTTCTAGAGACAGTTTTGTTAGGTGTTTTATAACTAAATCGTAACATCCACTCCTTTGCGTACTTTCGTGAAATATTAACGTTTTTTTTAACATTTAGTGTTCATTATGTGCCTTCTAATAATTCGCCATACCTTTCTTCTTATCACTGCATCATTATCCTGATTCTTGTGATTTCACCTCTTTATCAAATCAACATTTTTTTGGAAACAAATGTTTTGCAAGCAGGGTATCTTAAAACCTTAAAGTCCGTCACCAACATCACGAATAAATTGCAGGTTGAGATCCATGGCTAAATGGAAAAAAGGATTAGCCTTTATCTTGTGATTAATCTCGTAGGTTTTCACACCTACACATAAGCAATCCTTGACTAATGCACATTTATTTTATAATGTTATGCCATAATTTATATAGTGGGCTACGAATAATGTTGTATTTCATGATTATGAACATTTTCACGCTTTTCCCGTTAACATTGGATAACTACTTACGAAGATATGATATTAATCACTGTTTTTGGTACGGTTTTAGTCAGCTATTCAATATAATACCTTACACCCCTCTGCCGGTAGCCATTCAAGCAAGGCATTACGTCTTATCAGCCAGAGATGAATAGAAACGCATTTGCCAAGAAGATGCAATTGTTTGTGGGCCTATGCTATATTACTATAATTATAAGGAGGTGTTCTGATGGATTTTTTTAGGGACCTATGTATTATACACATTATATATATACAAATATTATTGTTATTATTATTAGCATATATTATTAGTATATAGCAAGCAAGAGAAACGTTTTATTTATTTTATAGTCTTCTGTGTACCTATAGTACCTATGTTGACTTTTTTTAAAACTTATTTTTTCTTTTTTTTTGTGCATGTTAGGATTGTATATGTTATTGTCATTTTCTTTTTATGACCCTAATATGCTCATCTGTGTTCGGATTTTTTTTTCTATTTGTAGCAAACTTTACATTGTTGTCACAGTAAATCTTTGAATATACTGTAGCTTGCTATCAATTAATCATGTCCTAATGTCTATTTGTGGGAATGGTCAACAAACAATTATTTAACATTAATTTGGTAGTTAATTTCAGTAAACATTGTAACATGTATGTCACAAATAACTTTAGAAGGCTGTTTACTTGAAATAATGTTTATCTACTTTCACTCAATAGACTTTTTGAAATGTAGCAAGATCTACACTATGGTTTTCTGCAGTTTCATTTCCGTGTTGATAGGCGGCCCAGTGTAAAACAGGACACACATCTGGGTTACCCTCCAAAAATAACAGTTATTAGTCAGGAAATAATCATTATTAGGAAAAGTTAACTATAAAGTATTAATTTTTTCCTAGTAAAATTTTAATAACTTAATACATGAAAGTATTGTAACAATTATGATTTATTAGTCAGTCAATTATGGGTACTCAGTGCTACAATATTTTTTTCTAATTACATCATATGCTTTATAATTATTTGGGTGATTCCATGGTAACCGACATTACAATTCATGTATATACACATCTCATGTCCAAGAGTTAGACAAAACATGAGGGCAGGAAAATAGGCTATAAAACTTTGATTAGAGCATTGCTTTGGCCTTTTTTTTCGACTTATGCGTAAAATATAAATGGTTGAACTAGAATTAGAATTACGTAACTCTAACGTGCAAGTAACGACACTACGATGTATTCAAATACCTATTTTAGAATAAATTAGAGCTACGATATTAAACTAAGCATTTGACCTTAGACTGTTTGAGAAATTAGAATTGGAATTACGTAACTTTAACGTGCCAACAAGTTACGACACTAGTATGTATTCAAATACCTATTTAGAATGAATTGACTCTAATGTGCATAAGTTATAAGCAAAGGTGTGTAAACCTCAGGATATCTGAATTCGGTTTTTTTTTGTTTTGTTACATTAAAGGTGTCGTATTGAATACGAAGAAACATGTCTGGTTCTATTAAATGTATTTTTGTTGCTCTTAAATTCGTCTTTATACTACTTTCTGTTCGGAAGTTTGGCTGTATTGTACATGAGTTTACACAGACCAGTACGGTCACAAAGCAAGACCCCAGGCTGTTTGAGAAACTCAGCAAGAAGTTGAAAAAAGCAGACGCAGACATAAATGTTCTCAAAAATTGTAGAATTTTCGGCGTTTTCCCTAAATTTATTACATATAAATGGTTCTGTTTTGAGTTTTCATTTTTCATATGCAGGTCTCTGTTTACAAATATAAAGAACAGCACCACCACCACCACCATTCTTTCATATAAATTATCCTATCTAACAATCATTCATTTATTTTAAGATAAAAAAAGGCAATACTAAATCAAGCAAGACTACAATAGCTAGGTGCCAGCAGCGCAGCTTAAAAAGCAAAATAATATAAAAAGAAAACATAAAATAACTTTTATAACTCTGGAGAGTCAGCTGCTTGCTTCTCTTCCTAGATTATGCCTTTCAATATATTATAAACCCTGCAATGGAAGCATGTCATGCGCAGATACCAAAATGTCCACGAAATTGTTCAAGCGGAACTCTCAGCAAAATTAGATATAAAGATGTGGGGTAGGAAATCTAGCATCTAGCTTTTTCTACCCTCACTCACTCGCCACTGAGGAAGGACTAGTGTTGTCCGAAAGCTCTGGTTCTATTTCTGGCTGTTTACTTACGTTTACTTTTTAGCTGTTGCTTATCATTTTTGTATCTCTACTGAGATCAAGCCATTGTTTCTTATACACATCTAGATGTGTATAAGAGACAGGAGCAATTCTATAGACGCGATTCCATGAAGAACGCAACACGACGGTTTTCCACGTCGGTTTATGTGCATTCACATTTTTATCTTAGTTTTCACTTCAACGAAATCAGTAGTTTGAACTGTTTCTACTTTTTGCAAAGTGAAAAAAATGCGCAACCAATCAGAGCTCAGG
>NW_022735258.1:0-6435 GCF_011630105.1 Anneissia japonica | reverse complement strand
ATATATTGGTGAAAGTGATGACAATGAAAACAAAAGTCAAGTTGACGTATTTTTGGAACATAATTTATTAAACACGAATATTTCGTCTACTCCTGTGGACTTCATATCCACAGGAGTGGACGAAATTTCCGTGTTTAATAAATTATGTTCCAAAAATACGTCAACTTGACTTTTGTTTTCATTGTCATTACTTTCACCAATATATATATATATATATACCGTACTCGCGCGAATAAGCGCCCGGGCGCCTAAAATGTTTTTTTGCACTATCTGAGGGGCGGTTATTCAAACGGGGCGCTTATTTAAAAGGGGCGCTTATGAAAACACAGTGGAAAGGGGGCGCTTATTGAAATAGAGGAAAATCGAGGGATTCTTATGGGAAATTATTTTAATAATTAAAAATTCAATATTCACTTTTTGAATGAAAAAAAGATTATATAAGGACATTACGAATGGTGGTTAGAAAAGATAATCGTCCAGAGAACATACATGGCTCATAACAAGAATGCGTGAATATTTACATAACAGCAAAATAGCAGATGCAATTAGTGGTGGGTAGTGGTTAGCTTGTTGGCCATCAGCCGATTCAGATTAGCAGGATGGCAGGATCATTGTATTTTTCTTGAAAACTCAGATGAGAATGTGCTTAAGGTCGAAAAAAGAAAAAGAGGAGTAGGACTAGACATAGACAAATATGTAAAAAGATTAAAGTTGGAAATATACTTTAGATCACAATGAACAAAATTAAAGAATAAGTGTATACATTATAACATAATGTAATCATATAGAGAACATGATAATAATATCAATAGAAACGATAATAATGGTAATATAATAATATGAAATAATAAAACTAGTAGCAATATATGGATGAGATAAAGTCTTAAATGAACAAGAATAAAATGGATATCGGTGTATACAAGTTGAATGAACATAAACCAGTCTATAAAATATGAAATATAAAATATGTATTATGATAACACGGTACATAAAGCATAGATATAATTATCAAATAAAAATATATTAAAAAAATATATATAGAAATGAACTGTATGTATATATACATCGGATACATGTGTGAATAAATATAAGTGGATAAAGGTATAGAGTCGGATACTAAGATACTAAGCATAATTAATTAGCAGAATCAGCATGTGGAAAGGTGTAGTCACTAATGATACCCAGGTCTTTATTAAGACCAAAAATGTGTGTTTTACATTTGATTATGAGTTTCAGTTCAGATTGGCATCGTTCTTTGAGTAATTTGAAGTTGCAGGCAATGAGTGCACAGCGAATGTCGTTGATGTTGTGGTCAGGAGAGTGGAAATGTTCGGCCACAGGAAAGCCGTCTGTGTTACCTTTGCGGATGCTTTGTTTGTGATTGTTAAATCTTCATCTAAATTTACTGCCGGTTTCCCCGAAGTAGGTTCCTTGGTTACATTTGGCACAAGTGAGAAGGTATATGACATTAGAACGTGTTTCTAGAATCTTTTAAAGGTCCCGCCCCTTTGTGGAAATACTATTTGCGTTCCAACGAATCCCCGGCAGTCGGACCTCTAGCAATTTTACACTCTTTGGTAGTACGCGCTGACACTCTTCGCACAGCTCTTTGAAGATTTTCATGATAGGAAAATGAATAAGTTGGTGGGTTAATGAAGTTTATTAGGTGTTATTCGGTAGGCCTAACTTCTTGGTAGACATTTGTTTAATAGATTAAAATGTATTGTAAACATTATTTAAATAATTCAGAGTTTCCTGATTTTTTAAAAGTTATTTTAGAGTTAATCACCTTGTTATCTCATAACCAATATGGCTTTCTAGGCCATGCCTAGGAGGACGGTCTAAAATTCATTCGTGTTAACCAGTGCTGTGGAGCATGATGTGTTATGTTCGCTGTGCTTGGCCTAGTAACGAAATATTCCCTCGCAAGGTACTATTGTAAAATCGCCCCAGGTTTGAGAATTTTTGTTCACGAAAAAATTAAAATAAAAAAAAAAAAAAAAAAAAAAAAAAAAAAAAAAAAAAAAAAAAAAAAAATCAGAGGAACTGTATATTTATACGATAGTGATTTATCGGAGATAGGAAAATTCAGTGAAAATGAAAGTTTATTTTAAAGGGAAAGGGCAAAAATGAGTTACAAATGCGGTACAACATTTGAGGAAAGGGGACTGAAAGCAAAGATTTTCAGCTGAGCAGTGACCATGTGATGGTTCATAACGAAGAAAAGTGAAACAATGTAAACTAAGGTCTTACAAGCTGAAATATTTTTTTTTTAAGTTCGTTGATTAACAAGGAACCAAGGGATTGATCTAATGATGAGACTAATATCGTAATGCACAGAGTACAGACTCGAGCAGCATAATTTTATTTGTTTGTAAACGATGGCGGGAAGACTAGGTGTAAGACAAAAAGAAGAGAGAACAATAATTAAGTTTTATTAAATATAAACGAAGGAAATCATTTGCCGATTTTCAAATGTAGCAAATGGTGGTCAACAGTAAGAATCTGGTCTAATATGACGCCGAAATTGGTGACGGTCAAGGAGGATTTAATTTCAACAAAGTTAAGTTTAAGTGATGGAAACTGTTGTGTTGGAGTAATGAATTTGGATTTACATATTGAATTAAGTTTTCTTGTGGATTTCAAAAACTAAATTTCAGATATACATTGTTTAAATTTGTTATAAACGGGTTGGGAAAAAGATGTATTAAAAGGAATATATAACTGATTTCACCGGATACATTTAGAAATTAATTAATGCCTAGAACGTATAATGTTAGCAGTAGAGGAGATATACAATAAAAATAAAAGCGAAGCCAGTACGGAATCCTGTGGTATTTTGCAATTTAAGAATTTAGCGAACGAACAAGGAGTGATGAATGTTAACATGCTGTAATAAGCTTGGTTACAGACAACTGTTCGACAGCTGTTCAAGCGGAACAGGAGAATGAGCAATGGTGTCAAAGGCTACGTATATACGTATAGAAGGATTTAGGCTTCAGACGTATTCCCATCAACTGAACTTAAAATGTAATTATTAATTTTGTTCAAAACTGTTTCTGTGCTCTAACACATTTTATAGGCAGATTAATACATTTTCGGTCAGTCTTTGTGTTTAGGTAATTTGCCAGTTGAACACAAACGATAAATTAGAAATAGGTCGGTAGGTCATCATTTTTCAAATTAGGTTATGGTTTAACTACAACTAATTTAAAGGACTTTGGGAAAATACCACTGTTTAAAGACATATATTAAAAAGACGTAAATACTGAAAACCATATAAAATTCCTTGCATGTGACCCAATAAAAAGTGAAGTAACTAAATTCGGAGCGAACAAAACTAAAACACTCAGAAGAATAATGCATATATAGACATACTATATTTCATCCTTTTCCCAGAAAATCACTTGGTCGAATGATGTTCTTTTTCTCAAAAACATGACACATGTACAAATATATTTTATTTTTTAATACAAGTTAAATTCAACAATGTAATAATTATATTTGCGTACCTTTTAAGATGTATATTTTTGACTACGCGGCCAGTCTACTACAGACTAATAGAGCGTAATAGACATCTGCGCATGCTCACAAATCTTACTGACTAAATCGGTGTTGTAATAGCTTCCGCGACTACACCAATTTCTGAATTTGGCATAGTGGTGACTACCCTAAAATTGGCCAATCAGATCACCGGATTTTTTGGCAAAAAACTGGTATTTTTTTTGCTGGGGTTGCAATTTTCTTGCATCCGCTAACGAGCATTGTTCATTCAATAACGAATTAAAACGAGTGCGTAATTAAAAGTTTCATGAAGAATGAATATTTATAAGTCACAACACAAAATTAGGTAAACAAGGGAATAGTGAAAAAAGGGCCTGCTTAGGCCTAGCGTAGCCTTTTTAGGGTGGATTTCGGTTGGGAGAAAACACATTATCTTGGGCCGTTTGGCAAGCCGTTTTATCATATACCTCTGAGTTAGTGTTAATTGCAAATTTCATTCAACTTCACATTAAATGCATTCCAGTTAACCGCAGTTGAATTAGTGTTAAATGTAATACGTTGCAATTGCAATTCAAATGCATTTAATGTTAAGTTGAATGCATTTCCACTTAACACAAATTCAATTGCAGTTAACTCGAATTGTATTTGATGTTAAGTTGAATGCAGTACACTTAACACTAATTCGATTGCAATTAACTTGAATACAATTTAATTTCAAGTTGAATGTATTTTAACTTAACACTAATTCAATTGCAGTTACATTACACTTAACACTAATTCAATTGCAGTTTAGTCGAATGCATTTAATGTTAAGTTGAATGCATTTCCACTTAACACTAATTCAATTGCAGTTAACTCGAAATGTATTTCAAAGCATAACTATCTTAAGTACTAAGCCAGAAGACCGGCACCTACCAACCGTCGATGAAATTAAAGAGGATATATTCAGAAAGAGAGGTGGCCGTTGTTATTCGCTTAATCAGTTCTTGACAATCTTCCTGGAAAAGATTGGTTATAGTGTCTACTACACTCAGTGGCGTAACGATGGGGCCGGGGGCCCTGTGTATTTCTGGAACTGGGGGCCCTTTTTGGGTCCCGGTCACCAATTCCATCGTGGGATTTTAGGTGTGCATTGTTATTTTAATTTTTTTTAACGACGAATTAATGATATAATATGCGTCCAGAAAATTGAGGCCAGGGAGGGACTTTCACAGTTGGAGATTCTATACCACCTCAGACCCACCATGGTTGGGGCTGAGGTAAGAAAATTTGTAATTATGGCACCTTTAGATGGCCGGAAATGGCACTTCACAGACAAAATTATGAATTTTCTTTTTATTTCCAGTTCAAATTTAGTGGGGCCCCGGACCGGCAGCTCCCCTTTCCCCACACTCTTTATAACGCCACACATTATGTCGTTGCCCTTGTGGGGCTGAGATAAGAAAATGTATTATGGCACGTCTAGATGGCCGGAAATGGCACTCACAGACTTCAAATTGTTAGTATAATTTTCTTTTTATCTCCATTTGAATTTTTTTTTTTTTTTTTTTTTTTTTACAAATTTGGTGGGGTCCCGTGGCGAGAAGGGCCCCGTGGGGCCGACGAGATCCCTTTTCTTTAATCATTATAATATGATATATAACCTACAGTCGATTTCAGAGTCCTTTTTGGTCAGGGTGCTAGATCGAGGAACCTATGGGTAGGGTCCCTTCGGGGCCCCTAGAATTCGGGGCCCTGCGGACCGCCACATAAGAGCGCATAGGCGTTACGCAACTGACTACACCGGGTGCTCAGTATCAGATGCAAAAAAAAAAACTCATCTGTGTACGTTGGTACATAATCTCAATAGAGTAGGTGATTTACATCTAGTAGATGTCTTGTATTGCATACCCAACGTGGATCCAAACCGTTGAATTTTTAGGTTGATTCTCTCGTTTATCACGTTGGATTTCTCTATTTCAAATTTGAGCGTAATGGCGATATAATAACACGATTGCATAAACACGATAAGAGGTACAAGTTTCCTGTTAACATTGATAGTAAAGCGTAGCATACATTTATGGTTATGCAGACCACTCCCTGTAGTACGGCAGCTTAGGGCCACGTTTGGACTTAACGTGGACGTTCCGGACAAAAGCACCATTTTTTTTACATGCTCCTTATGGTCATAGCATTCAATTTTTGGTAGGAACCACCTCATCCGAGGTCATTATGGCGGCCATCTTGGATTTCAAAATGGTAGCCTTATAAAACCTATGTTTATCTATATCTCCGCTTCTAAATGACTTTGAATTATAATTATAATGTCTAAGAGTATGTTTATATGATCGAGAAATACCATCATATCATATTTGACCTGGTCAGATTGCCATAAATGGGTCATTTAAGGTCATTCAAGATCAAACATTGTATGGTATCTTTAAAATTACGTAATTGTCAAATTTTACATTAGGTCATTCTGGCGGCCATCTTGAATTTCAAAATGGCTGCCACGCAAAACCTATATTTATCAATATATCGACTTTTAAACTACTTCCAATAAGAATTCTGATGTATAAAAATATATTTTCATGGTCAATGACTTATAACAATTGTGCCATGGTCAAATGGTCATTTAAAGTCATTCAATTTCATTTTTCTGTTAAATACGTAGAATATCTTAACAGTTTGTAAGTGGTCGTGTTTTACAGCAAAATCATACATAAGTTCACAAAATTCAATTTTTGATAGGAACTATTTCATCAGAGGTCAATATGACAGCCATTTTAGGTCAAGGTAATTTAGCAGCCATATTAAATTTCAAGGTGACCACCATGTAAAACATGTTTTGTTCTTTTAAATATGTTTACTGCACTGCATAGTCAAAGAATTACATCAAAAGTAGTGACATGTATTTGTATTTATTATATTCCATTATATATTGGAAAAAGT
>NW_022735257.1:0-615 GCF_011630105.1 Anneissia japonica | reverse complement strand
CTGAAGGACATTCAAATTACCGGACTGACTTTGTGCAATGGATCGGACAACATGAGGAGAAAAACAGAAGAACGTATTATATATAAGCTTGGCACCCTTGCACCCAATGGACTCAATATATCATTTAAATCTTTTAGAAACTAATATTTATTATAGGCCATTTATACTCATTATAATGATTTTATTCGATTTATGATTTTTATAGGCTCTCCTTTATATTTCTATACTGACTATTATGATTTCTTATAGTATAGTCTTATATCAGTAATACTATATTTTATTATACATTGCTGTGTTTTACTGTTATTATTCATTTTGGCGCCATTTTGGCTATGCTTTGGTTTTAGCTTCTTTTTTTGGGGGTTTGGGGAAGGTTTCCTCCCTACATTGTTCTATTGTTTTATGCTTTGTTTTTTTTCTGGCTTTTCATTGGCCACTACGTATTGTTCTGCCACCTCATTGGTGCATTCCATAGTTTTTTAGCCATGTTTTGAGCCTTCTATTTACTATATATATTTTGCTCTTATCATATTTTTCTTCAGCTTAATAATAATAATAATAATAATAATAATAGTGTAGTTTTATATAGCGCACATATCCATCTAATGTAAGATG
>NW_022735255.1:0-1989 GCF_011630105.1 Anneissia japonica | reverse complement strand
AGCTTATCAAAAAGAAGTACTGTACATTATTTAGGGAATTTAAACAAGCGAAGTGTCTTGTCCAACAACCCAGGCAATGTACACAGCATGTGTCCTTGTACAAGACACTAGATCTTGGCTTGTATATGTCTCTCTCTCTCTCTATCCAGGTGTATAAAGCAATATAAATGATGTTCCTATAGTAAAACAATGTTAATAAAGTGTATTTTCATTGCTGTCGATATGCAATTGGTTGACTGTAATTTGTAATAATTGTTGTAAGGTGATATTCTGTGAAACATCATTTACAGTAAATGGTAAATACTGATAGTAGCTTAATATTGGTTAAACTTTTAGACTCAAATTTTTCCCTGCTAAGTGATGTTACAGCAGATCACACTCAACTAATTCACTTAATTTAATACAGTATTAATTTTAAAAGCATGTTAATATCATACACAAATGATAACCAAATTGGAACACTGTCTAACTTTACACAATAATGTCATCATCACTATTGATGAATAACATCATATGTCCTTATATAAATCAATGCAAACAATTAAAGGGAAACCAAGACTTGCAAATTGATCAGTTTGCCTTTTTATTCACGTGATATGCATCAATATTTTAACAATGCTGAAATACTGTAATAATAATAATGTTTACCATACATTTACACTAATTCTGTTAAAATATCTACCATGTACAGTAGGAAAGGCCTACTTAAACTTCATCAAAAACAATCAATTTGTCCATCTTTATTGAATAGCGAAGAGCTGTAATGTTATACAGTATCAGTGTGCGTACTGATGTACACATGCAGTTCATATATTAAAGGATAGTCTTGCAAAATGGCTACAGCATTTACCTTATGAGTGGATTTCAGAGGCAATATGTACAATCAAATTTTATCCAGTAATTGTTGGGTGTTTAACAGTTATTTTAACATTGTGATAGTTGCTAATAGCCTGTGAGCAGTGTACACTGCCTTTTAGATTGTACTTTCATCAAACTTATACTCAATCATGCAAATCCCTCCAGAACTCGGGGTAATTTTGGTCTTCCACTGTGCTTCGATAGTTTGCATTTGGTTGTTCATCACAAGCTGGTGTATTAATGAAATAGTTAACATAACTGGAAAAAAAATGTTTATCATTAACATTGGCCTAATGCAACTATTATACAGATGCACAAAATACTGTAGTGTGATAATAAATACAAAATCAAGAAGATGCATGTTGACATATAGGGAGGTCCACTTTTTCAAGTCAAGTTCTTGCCTTTGAAATTCAGTCTCGGTCATTCTTGAATATCATCTTTCCACATAGGCCTAGGCCTAATTCAAAATTACGCTTAAAACATTTCACCAAAATTTTTGGGCTAAATACTAAGATATAGCATGGCCTTGGTTTAGAGCGTTCGAGTTGGCCTAGGACTGGACTAGTAGTAATACTAGTCCTTGGGTTAATAATAGCATTTATTAAATAATATTTATATCATTTTTATGGTCTGTTTAAAATAATAGCAGATGACAAATTAGCAGATAGCCTACATATAGGAAACGGACGTCGTTGTCATGTTATCCAGTAGCCTACTGACACACTGACTGAGCAATCTTCTAAGCTAGGCCCAAATAAATTGGTTATGTGCTGCGCGGATAATACACCGAAGCGCTTGACAAATCGCATTGGACCTGCCAAAAGAAGAGGAATAAGTAGGCCTAGGGCCTAGCCTAGATCCTCCTCCAGTACAGATCAGAGAGCAGACGTTTCTAAGTCGCATCTTTATTCTGTTTTAAATACACATAATAATACACTTATCTTTTAACTTCGATAAACTTTTGGTTCGACTGTGACGGCATTACTCAGCTGCAAGATAAAAAGCTGGATTTCTCAATGGTACTTTGTTTATAAACACATCACACCACATTGCCCACCCCACCCCCAGAGCCATATATATAAAGAGTTGCGACATTCCGCTCCTTGGTTTACGAAAGTCACGTGGTAC
>NW_022735254.1:234-585 GCF_011630105.1 Anneissia japonica | reverse complement strand
TTTGACTCAACTTTTTAACATTGTCACTTTTTGCACAAAAGTGCTTATCTCGCCGAGTTTAGCACGTAGTGCAAATTTTTGACTTTCCGCCATATTTCGAGTACTTTTCCGAAAAACTTCAAACTTTCAATGGAATAGTCTTTGTTTTAGCCTATCTCACTTAACCTAAACCTAACCCTAACTCTAACTCTAACCCTAACCCTAACCCTACCTCTAACCCTAATACTAACCCTAACCCTAACCCTAACATAACAAAAAAAATTACATTTTTGACTCAACTTTTTAACATTGTCACTTTTTGCACAAAAGTGCTTATCTCGCCGAGTTGAGCACTTAGTGCAAATTTTTGAC
>NW_022735254.1:0-198 GCF_011630105.1 Anneissia japonica | reverse complement strand
GTGTTTGTTTAAGCCTATCTCACTTTGCCTAACCCTAACCCTAACCCTAACTCTAACTCTAACCCTAACTCTAACTCTAACCCTAACCCTAACTCTAACCCTAACACTAACCCTAACCCTAACCCTAAACTAAAAAAAAAAAATACATTTTTGACTCAACTTTTTAACATTGTCACTTTTTGCACAAAAGTGCTTATC
>NW_022735253.1:0-778 GCF_011630105.1 Anneissia japonica | reverse complement strand
ACCGTCTGATCGAGGAGAGCAACATGGAAGATTACGCTGTGCTGGGCGTCGCCGGAACGCAGATGTCCGACTGGCCGAACGGCAAGCTTATCTCGGTGGTCACGCAATCTCCAAGCTGCTTGTTCTTCAACACCGGATCGCAGACCATACTCGACGGACAGATGGTGTGCGTGAGATACCCGACGGCGGGAGAGTGCGGCGAGCACATGGCACGTTACAGGACGCTCAGATGGGTGACGTACGGCGTGAATCCTTCGTCCGACACGAATCGCATCGAGAGCATCCTCAAGTACGCGGCGCTGAACAAGGGCGCAGCGATCGCGGCGAACAACGACCAGTACGAACTCGCAAGACTTTCCTTGGTCGAGATATTCAAAAAGACGTCCAAGTTCGTGGCGGACGGTCTGATACCGCGCAACGCCTTGTGGACTGACGACGGCTACGTCGGAGAGGATGCCGCGGAGGTGTTCGTCAGCGAACTGTCCGGGGACGACCTTCGCGACGTCGTCCATCACGCGTCGAGGATCGCAGACGTCGTGACCGCAAAACACGGACGGGCCGTTCTCGGATTCGCGTCCGGAGACGTCAAGCCTTGGCAGTCCGGTAGGATCGTTATGCAGACAAACCATTAGCATGGATCGCTAAACACGACAGGGCGACAGCGAAGACGTCATGGACACGGCGTACTCGATCGCCCCGTTTCTCGGTTTTCCCCCGGTCAACCTCAGGGAGGTGCTCGAGGGAGACCACTATCCGATGTCCGAGCTGCGGGCCATCA
>NW_022735252.1:0-1247 GCF_011630105.1 Anneissia japonica | reverse complement strand
TTTATTTTTGTTAGGCCTAATTTCCAGCCATCTAGAAATCAAAATTTTCCCGGAGGAAGAGCCCGATCTCTCTTTTTTGGGGGGTTGGGGGTTCATAGATTCATGGAAAAAAGAATACGTATGCAACCTTTAATGATTTTTATGTAACATAATAGGCCTATTTACTGTAATAAGAATGAGAAAGTTTACATGATCGTTTTCAAGAGGGGAAAATATTGAATTTTGAAACAGTTTTTGTCCCTCATTAGAATAATAAAGATAAAAGAAATTGTTAATTTGGTCACAAAATAGTGGTCTTTAATTGAAGGTGGTCCTTAATTGGTGGGGTCTTTCATTGGAGGGAGACCTGTGTTTATGTTTTTGTTTGTTTAATTACAAACTTGGCCTCGTCCGGACGCTTGTTGACAGGACTTTCAAAATCAATTGTAGCTGGAAGGGTTATTCATGAAGGCTTTACAATTTGAATAGCCATCCTAAGTAAAAATATGTTCCCGCTACACATCATCAATAAAACAATTTCGAAATATCTTGATTCTGCATGCTCCCTTAACAACCATTCTAAACCCTCTGATTCCAATGTAGATGCCACACCCACCACCTTTTATTTTAAAATACCATAGGCCACTTTTCTATGGTTGCCTCACAAAAAAATATTGTTTGCTTTCCAAGAAATTGTGTAATGATTTCGAATTTATTAAGTTTTTTTTCTTCA
This sequence comes from Anneissia japonica, assembly GCF_011630105.1. Classification (NCBI taxonomy): domain Eukaryota; kingdom Metazoa; phylum Echinodermata; class Crinoidea; order Comatulida; family Comatulidae; genus Anneissia; species Anneissia japonica. The sequence goes on along the minus strand of NW_022735252.1, from coordinate 535 downwards.
CTTAAAATTAATTTTTTTTTTAGTGAAGATCTTATCCCTCCACCCACGTGTTGTTTATAAATTGTTTGCGCTGGCTGTTTATGCCTGCTATGTCGGAGAAACTAGCCAACACTTCTCAACACGCATGCGTGCGCGAGCACTTTAGCAGAGGACAGCAACTCTCACATATTAAAGAATTCATGCAAATGCATGCTAACTTGTAGTGAGGGAGATTTTTATACCTCCTTGGTTTCAGTATGCTTGACCCCATTAACTCATCATTTTAAATTCAAGGAGGCATTCCAATGGGAACAGCCCTCACTCAACAAACAACTCTACCATGTTAATTTAACTTGGTCATTCTGTCTTAACTGTTTTTCGTTTCAAAATTTATATATCATTATTACACTACTACGATGCTTTAGAGTATATATACAAGATCCAAGATCAAATGTATAAAATATCATTAAAAAAAACTAAGAAATACAAACTCGCAAGGAAACACTTTACAATTCTAACAAATGTAGTACATTTGATCAAGGAAAAAATATATTTA
>NW_022735251.1:0-989 GCF_011630105.1 Anneissia japonica | reverse complement strand
TTAACATACTTATATAGGCATATATTTGTATATATGCCTATATATGCATAGGCCTATACATGAATAAGATTGCAGATACCATCTATACCATCGAAACATACGTGAATTACATATCGACTACATCGATTCAATAATCCCCAAAAATATAGGCTTACTTTATAAACATTATACAAGAAACGGTATTGCTATATTCGAGGGGTGCGTTTATTTATTTTTCTTTGTTGTGAAATCGATACGTATATACTCAAATAAACGCCACTTAATTTCACTGTAAATGTGAAACCACAAATACATAATTACCATCAAAACGTGTTATTACTTGATCATAAAGACTAACTGATCCCAACCAGGTTAGGAAAAATGAAATAGAGTAGAGCATTAATAGCATGATGTTGCTTCAATTAGTTTTGTTTACATTCATTTAGGGGACATTTATTCAAGGAAATAGTAAACGCCTCTGGGCGTTTATTCGAGGAAGGCGTTTATTCCAAATGAGGCTCTGGAGGGGGCGGTTATTCGAGGAGACGTTTATTCAATTATTAGAATAACGGTATATTTATCGGGTGTATGAAAGAAAATCGGGAAGGCTTTCACATGAAACAGAGATCAATGCGATACCGCTCTCGTCTTTAGCATCCTAAACAACAAGAAAGAATTGCTGAACAGAGAACTGTCTAATTATATAATGTAAACATGAATGTTAAAAGAGTTCATTAAACCTTAATTTTAAATCTTGAACATCAAACTACACAAGCGTTCAGGGCGTATCACAATATCCTTACTATGTAACCTTTGTCAAGAACTACTGCTTTTCTTCCATATTCTATTTACCACAGTTTAAGCGGCTTGGTAAAATATATGTGTACACCTATAAAGCAAACAAAAACTTGTCCAAAATACGGCATGATATTCAAGTTATCTTGGCTTTTTCTGCGTAGCACCGTAGCACAATATACTTTGTAAACAAACAGAAATGATAACAGTGTTCG
>NW_022735250.1:0-537 GCF_011630105.1 Anneissia japonica | reverse complement strand
TATCAATGTGAAATGATGTAGTACGTTGTTCCATAACAAATATAGTTATAATTGTAATAAAGGAGAACTATGTTGATTTCAAATTTCAATAATACATTCCAATGGAATACTAATATAGGTATATACTGTAGTAATTTAGGTATAGAGATATATAGGCCTAGGCCTAGTCCTCCGAATTTAATTGTCGACTTTATTTAATAAAGATTTGAACAGGGAACAGTGTGATTTCACTGTTCTCTGATTTGAATGCCCTGTATAATTTAATTTATGGAAACAAAAAGACTCACACAAACCAACACATGCGTTCACAAACTAAAGTTATTCAACATGATTTATTCCATCAATTACTTAACCAGAATCACATCGCACCATCGATAATAGCCAATCACATTGCAGTATAATAACTCAAACTATTTTTAGTAGCCAGCCCCACCCACCAAAGAAAAATCTTCGATTCTCCCCTGACAAATAATCATCTAAAATTTACCAGTTTCATACCATCTCACATGCAGGACCAATAGCCTACAGTAATTTTAT
>NW_022735249.1:0-557 GCF_011630105.1 Anneissia japonica | reverse complement strand
CAGTAAAAGCTGCATGATGTAATTATAATGCGCCTTCTGAAAATGTCTTCATTAGAGGACCACAAAGAAATACTTCTATGCAACAAATTCTATTCACCCACCAAACTGTCTACTTAAATCATAAACCGCTACATATATATCTTCATAATTACTGTACAAAATATTTCACAAAGTTACGTATATAACAACCACTACAACCACAACAACCACATTTCCTTTAATATCACTGTAAACGACATGACACCTTTCCTAACTGTTAAGTGAACATAACAAAAAGGTCTATGATGATGCATACAACTACTATAACTTTAAACGTTTTTTTATGCTCAATACACGTAGGCCTAACAACGTTCCACACAACCTCCACCCACCACCCACCGACAGCACATAAACATTGCCAGCTATTGTCAAGTTGGCTATTGCATCATTGATGCTCTCGTCTTTTTTTTTTTGTGATAGATGGGTAAAATTCTGCAGTGTCAAAATAAATGAACCTACTGCTTGATTTGTGCAGGATTTTAAATCATTCAGTGACAGCAGTGGTGTTTTCCCATTGG
>NW_022735248.1:0-779 GCF_011630105.1 Anneissia japonica | reverse complement strand
AATATCGAGTGCTGAAAATGCTAGTTGTTCAAGTATGACTGCGCATGCGTCGTTTCATTTACGTATTAATATATCGTTTACTGATTTGATCACGAGAACGTTAATATATCCACTTCCTTATTTAATATCAGTATAGACCTACATAATTTGTGCAGCCTACTGTATATTTTCGATCTTAATTGTAAATTTAAACATTTTCTTTATTCTTTTTTTTGTGTTTTTGTCAGGAGTAAAAAAAAAAAACCAAAAAAAAAAACATGGCATCCATAGGCCGTTATTAATGGAGCTACTGTAAGTATTGGCGAAGATGGACACGTAAACTTAAAATTCAATATCCATTATCAGATCACCAGTCCTGAGCTGCAGTATGTGCTACCTGCCAACATACCAGTACTTTCTATGGAGGCATTATAATAATTTTGATCGGTTCTTGAAGATGGTCTTGTGTGAGTTTTGTTGTGAAAACAATAATAATAAGTGAATACTTTATTAAAGCGAATAGTAATATACAGACATATAATGTGATTGGGATTCCATTTCATCACTTGTCACAAGTTGGTCAGTGGTATGAAAGGATTAGATGATTTACGCGTAAAATTAAATTTCATAATTCAGTGATATAATAGTAAACAAAATACTACATTGTTGTCTTATGCTAATGACTTTTTTAGTTAAAGCATAATGTTTGTTATTTTTTTGTTTTACTTTATTTTATTTTTTATTTTAATTGGATTGGATAAACCTACTTTCATTAATATATTTAACTAAGTAATTAACAC
>NW_022735247.1:0-1104 GCF_011630105.1 Anneissia japonica | reverse complement strand
GAAACTTGTGCTTGTACTGGAGTTTCAAAGTCCTCCCCATCTTGATCTAACATTAGATAGAAAAACATTCACAATAGATCACTTTATAAATATTCCAAATTAAAACAATAAGTATGAAAATTGAAATTATAAACTCATAAGAAAAAGCATTTCCTTATCAGACAATCCAAAATATATAAATTAATAGTCAACTAACCGATATCAATTTCAGTATCCTCGAATGAATTTTCTATAGCTTTAAGAATTGTAGTAGCCTGTGTCTCAGAACCCTCATCAAAGGAGTAGTCTTCCTGGTTATTATCTGTTAAAGCAAATAAAATAACTTTAAAAGTAACCACTTTTTATATATTTGTTATGCAGTGCCAGAAATTCCTGAACGGATGCATTTAGTGCGAACTATAACAAGGGCGAATTTATCGTCGCCGTTCATGTATTTGTTTGTTTTAAATGCAAAAAATGCTCTTGATTACTAAGGTCCTGAAAGGTTTTTAGTACTTTTTGATAATTACTCCATGTTTGAATTACAGTCTTGGTAACACCGGCTACCAAGATGGCCGCTAACAAATTCAGCTTAAAAAAGAAGAAAGTGTATGTTTTACTAGAGTGCACGAGAAGCACACACACAAGACAAGTGACCATTATTTTTTTCACGGTAAACAAAGTGGGGTGGCTAGCCACCCTATTCACCACTCCCACCCCCCCCCTTCCCCAGATCCGCCACTGGTTGGGGTTCTCTATTTAAAAAAGCAAATTATATTTGTAATTGAGTTATGCTACTCACTTATCTATTCTGGAACTGTTGTGTGTCCCCTTCCCCTTTGAAAATGTCAAATTTTTAGCTCAAAAATAGGAAATTTTGAAGTAATTCGTATAAAACTCGCACAGGTTGTTTTTCGCTCAAGTGGATCTTCTTCCGCTGAAACTAGCATCCGCTCGAAAAAAATTCCGCTCGAATTGGCCTTCGCTCAAAGTGGCATCTGCTCGAATTGACTGGTTTATGTAAAGTGACTCTTTTATTGTAATAATTATTATACAGTGAACAAACCTTCCTCTTCCTCCAAAGAGCATGTATCAGCTGCAACTCGTTCCTTGTAGTAAGGCACT
>NW_022735246.1:0-628 GCF_011630105.1 Anneissia japonica | reverse complement strand
TGCTACGACTTACCTTCTCCGACAAACTCGGATCTTCCGAGGAGCCATCCGTGCAACGCGTTGAATACCGAACTAGACGTCGTGATCGAGAAAAACTTACTGCACGTGGGAGACACGGCAACGTTAAACTTTTACGGCCATAAATTTAGGAATCGGAGATTCAACGTCCGCGCGGAAGGCGTCTTGTCGAGCCACGATCACGAGGAGCACAGAGAAGACAGCATTCCCGTGCCCGATGGTTTGGTGTCGACTACGATTTGCGCTCGCGGGAGGATGACGGTCGTCGAAATCGACACGGAATTCTTGAGGCAAGACCGACACCACATAATTAGGCTGACGGTCGATTTTTTCGCTTCCGAATATACGAAAAGAGGGGAGGTCTTCGTAACCGGCCAATCACCGGGAGATCCGGAAGACGACACCGGCCCCGGGTTGAAGGCGAGGAACCTATGCGAATTCAGAAGAAAAGCTGCCGGAAAATTTATAGGTGACGGTCGGACTATAAACTATCCGTATCCGCCCTTCGTCGTGCATGCCGCCGCGAAAAACCTAAGCCTTATTAATTTCCAAGAGCGGTGGAACAACCCCAAGTCGGAAGTGAACGTGGTTTACCTCTTTGGAGTCTCCA
>NW_022735245.1:0-613 GCF_011630105.1 Anneissia japonica | reverse complement strand
CCAAACCTAGTTGATTGCTGCGCTCACAATGCTTGCCAGAATCATACATTTTCTTACGTTAGCCCAAGCATGGTGGGACTGAGGTTATTCCCTTCAATGTAAAAGTCCCTTTGGGCCTCTAATTCAAATTCCTGGGATCCGCCACTAAAAACTATGAGTTCGGAGTGTTTTCGTTCATTATTAGACAACCAGAGGTGGCCCAGAGAGGGAATTTTACAGAGGCGTGTAGACCACCTCAGCCCCACCAAGGCTCGGGCTGAGGTAAGAAAATGTATGATTAGTGCACCTCTAGTTGGCCGGAAATAACACTCTCAGACTTAAATTTGAATATAATTTCCTTTTTTCTCCACTTTTAAATTTTGAAAAACTTAGGGAGGTGGGCCGGCTGCGATTTTTTTTTCCGTACGAAACATTTGCATGAAACTTCACTCGGGCCATCTCGGATGGACTCGAGTGAGTACGATACGAGGAACAAGATCAGACACTTCGCAATGTCGTGACGCTCGAGTTTTACTATTACTGTATTGCTCTTTCTATGTTTACCTACTGTAGGCCTATGAAATCTCACGGACTTATGGGATGTACGTGTGTAACTAACTGTGACCTTCTTGGA
>NW_022735244.1:0-927 GCF_011630105.1 Anneissia japonica | reverse complement strand
TTCCACTCTTCCCCCTCACCCTACCTGCTCGTCAGCCCCAGTGACATCTACCCCATCCCAGGCCACACCCCAGTTTTACCCCCAATATATGCTGAAGCCCTTGGTTCAGCATAGGTTTCCCCTTTTCTCTGGGGCAACTAAACCTGGCCCTGGGGAATCTTCCTATGAAGCATGGGTTTACGAAGTTGAAGCGGCAATAGCCAGTGGCCAAAACCCTGAGGGGTTACTGCCGGCTATCCGTCGTTCTCTTTGTGGGGAGGCCTCCCAGGTCGCAATTGGCTTAGGGCCAACAGCGTCTCCAAGTTGCTTGGGAAGTTAGAGTCCCTAATCGGTAGTGTAGAGTCGGGGGCCGTACTGTTAGAAACATTTTTACAGCTCTAGACAGGATGCAGGTGAATCTGTGGAGGGTTTTGCCTGTAGGATTGAAAACATCTACAGAAAGATAGTAAAATCGAATTCCTTGGCCAAGCCCCAGGGTGGCGCGCTGCGCGAAGTCCTTTGGAAGGGCCTCACAAACCAACCCCTCAAATTAGCAGGCAGACACCACTTTGAAAGCTCTAAATCCTTTCCCGGACTGGTAAAGGAACTAAGGGTTCTTGAACAGGAATTGCCCGCTAGTGCGATCTGCGCAGCCGGTTCCCCTTTCCCAGCCCCACAAACCCCAACGCATAATGTAGGCTCCCAACCACAGATTAGAGGATGTTTGGCAGTTAGCCCTGTGGTGGTGGAGCTAGGTCAGTCTAATCATATCCCCATTCGGGTCTCCAACCTTTCTAGTAAGACAGTAATTATAAGTCCCCAAACTTTAAGTTGTAATTAGAAATAGTAACTATCGCAAACAGCCCCGAACATGTTGCCTTCTCTAATTCCCAAGTCCAATCCAATGCCAACCATGGTTCAGTAATCGACACCCTAGACCTTAGAGAT
>NW_022735243.1:0-846 GCF_011630105.1 Anneissia japonica | reverse complement strand
GGCTCCCCCATGAACACGTCCCTGGTGAGATGTGTTGTATTTAAAAAATCATGATTGACATTCCTATATCTAAACTTTGACTTAGCGCTTAAGTTTCTTATCCCCATAACAACAATTTTTTATTTCCTTACCAAGCTCAATGTACTGCAGTGACACGGTATTCAATATTGTTACAAATAAATAATACATAAATTGAGCTATAAACTAATTTAATGTTTCTTTTATTTTACGAAGATTAGTAAAGTTTTGATGTTACCAAATCTGTTTGATTCACATTTATATAATTTTTATACCTGTATGTTAAAATGTTCTTGTCTTTCTTATTTTGTTTGATTTTAGGAGACATAACAATAGTACAATTCAATAGATATAACTACAGTATTGAATAAATTAAAATTTGATGTTTGAAATCCTATCTCATTTGATTTTGTGCCACTAAATTTGCTATTTATACCGTTAGTACTTGATATGAATGAATGAAATGCAAAAATCTGCCGTGGCAATGCAGTGTATAACAAAGAGGGGCCCATGGCTGAAGTTTCCTACTAACTTGGGGTAGAGCAATGGTGTACGGCACAAAGCTTGCAATTTCGTCGGAGCTTTTAGCATTTTAAGGGCATATTTTACATATTTTAAAAAATGAAATAAAGTTGTCAAAATACAGTTGAGAGCATGTGCCTATAAAAACCTATTAGAAGGTACAAATTCGGAATTAAAACAATTTTCTAGTTCTACTAATTTAAATGATTAAATATTGTTAATATATCATACATCCATCTTCTATTAGTAATAACCTATTATAAGTAAAACAACAGGGAGGTCCGCAAAATATTAGAAACCTCGTTT
>NW_022735242.1:0-1413 GCF_011630105.1 Anneissia japonica | reverse complement strand
TTCTTTCAGATAACTGGCTGGTTGGTTGCGGCACCTGTCTGATAACATCCAAATTACGGTAAAAGCAAGCTTGTATGTGAACTACTGTATATCGTAGACACGTCGTCTCTAAAAACGTCTCCTAAAATGGGCCTATTGAAGTACGGAATGGTGTTTCTCCTAAGTTTGCAAAATGTACATAGGTAAGTAAAGCGTGTAGTGTGCTGTATTGTAGGAATCCCAAGATTGCTTAAAAAATCCAAAGATTTGCAAAATATTAGTATAGTATATCTTCTTCTTCCAAATTTAAGGCCAACGTCATAGCTAAAGGCTTCGGTCCGAGCTTCTGCCGCAGATGGAGTATCACGGAAGCGAGGAGAAAATCAATAAATAAATAAATAAAAATAAATAAAATATAAATAAAGTAAAAAGTGCCTGTAACCCAAGGCGGGGCCCTTAATTTAATTCAATTTTAATGCTTTTTCAATGAATTTTATTATACTGTACTGTAATTTGTACTGTATAACGAAACAATGTCTAGATTGTCAAGACCAATAACTCGTTCATTTTAACTGTGTACAATTTTCTTAATTTGAGGGAGGGGGATGTCTTATATGAATTAAAATCATATAGGCCTACATAAAAAGTTACATAAAAAAGCCATTGTCTTTATTTTATTTGTATTGCACAAACATATTCCAGTAGACTTTGTTTATAAAGCATCATTTCATCCTGTAAGTGGCGAGTGTACTTGCTGTTGGAAGCGAAGGAGGTAAAATAAAAATAAATAAATGAAACTAACTATTGTTGCGTAATTTCAGCCCGTCGTACTGAAGCAAACGGCATATCCCCCATTGGGACACATATCAAGAGATTTAACTTAAAATGCATTTTATTATTTTTGGAAAATAACTTATCTTTTATAGTGACTTAAAAACAATCTGTGGGTCGTAAAATGCGCTTTAATTTAAATAGGCCTATAACAATCGCATAAATATACAAATTCATGAAAATAGAATGCAGCATAAAGTGATATACATTATTATATATTCCCTGTACTGTATTCGTTTTTTCGATATATTAAGTATTCTCTAATTACAAGGCTGAGATAGGAACATAAGACGTTATGATCAAACCAAATGGATCATTTATTGTATGGGAAGGTGGGGGTGGGGGGTGTGAAGGAGAAGAGCCGGTTGGACAACATATTTGGTATTGTAGAACGTTACAGGTGCTCCGATAGAGTATTGTTTAAGATGTTAAAATTAATATTCGCGTTTAAGTTTTATTACAAAAAATAACAAATTTTGTATTAAAAATGTGGACCTTTTTTGATTTGGAGTGAGTTGGTTTTATTAACATGTACACTTTAGAATGCATTGAATCAATTAAACAATCAATTCTATTTTCTGAATTTGCATTCCTATACCTCAT
>NW_022735241.1:0-571 GCF_011630105.1 Anneissia japonica | reverse complement strand
TTCAGTTTATCATGAACATACTTACATCGTTTTGTGCAATGTAGTCGTATCCAAGTTGATCACTGACATCGACATCATCGGTACATTTGATTGCCTGAAATACCCAACAGTTATACATAATTATTGATTAATCCGTCTTTTTTATACAAATGAAAAAAGGATTTTTTTGTTGTTGAAGGGCTATGGTTGATACGATTATAACACCATGTTCCTAATTTAGCACTGTTTATCTATTTGTTATATTGTTTTATGGTGCTATGCAGCAAACCTAATTTTATCTGTATAATAAATTTTATATATCCTGAAAAAACATCATAACAGAAAGTGTTTCATACTTTATTGAAACAAGCATATCAAAGTTACGCAGCATATAGAAGCGAATATTAAAATGTGAGACTAATTCTCTTTCACTTTTTATCACATTCACCTTTTTATCAATACAGATTGGTTCCTTAAAATATTATGTCATGTAGGATGTCAGGTTGTAAGCGTACATAAAATGGACAATGCTGTAAATACTAAGTCTTTTTGTGAAGCTGGAGAATAGAGTTTAAAAAAAAATGAGAACCCT
>NW_022735240.1:0-1292 GCF_011630105.1 Anneissia japonica | reverse complement strand
TCAGTCTTAATATCCATAATTGTTTTAATGTAGGGGGTGGGGGTGGGGTGGGGGTGGTGTATTCACTCAAACACTGTTCCTTCAGCCACTTTTGTGGGCTCCTAACATTTTCACACCCCAGACCCGTGAATTATCGTTATGAGTTGGAACAGTCCATTATTGTTGATAATTATTCTCGTAATTATTAAGTCATCACCTTTATTTCTATTTGTTTTTGTATGTTTCATCATCTGCAGTGTCATTAAAATATCAATCAAGCAGAACTAGGGGAAAGTAAAATTGAATAACACAAGATTAACTTTCAAAATACTAACCATTATGAAAGATATTTTTTGATTATCTAATAAGTATTTGATCACTAAATATAGAATAACCACAAAGAGTATTATACTTGATTACAAAAGTTGATGTATAACAAAGCATTAGTATATTGGTTATTGTTGATGGTTTTTTTTTTTTATATGATTAAATGTAGTTTTTTTTTCTGTTGATAGAAATACAGTCACAACATATGGCTAGTAATGGTGTTGTAGCTGGTCCAGAGGAGGAAAGCGCAATAAATGATTATATGTATCATCAACACAGGAGTTTCCGAAAACCCTTTCACCAACGCCACACACAAAATAAGAAAACAAACATTATTAAAATGGATGCAAGAGACAGTACTGAGTCTGACCTAGCAGAAAATTCATTTAAACTGCAAAAGAAAGAGGAACCACATCCCATCCGACAGAACAATAAAGGCTATACCAGTGGTGGTAACTTAAGAAGCTTTAACTTGACCAATGAAGAAAGTTCTTACCAATCATCATCAAGCCTGCCCTCATCATCAGATGAGATACTGAATTCAACCAGTAATGAGAGTTCTCCATATAGAGGGCGGTTTGCAAAAACGTCATCACCATGCAGAAATTCTTCAAACAACGCTGAAAGTAATGTCCCTGCACCCTCGGTGAAAAGAATGAATTCGCAAATGCAAAAATTGACATTGAAAAATATTTCTCGAGAATTTGCAAAACCATCACAATCTCCTCCCCCTTTGAGTTCAGACTTAAATGAATGCCTAACTCCTGTTGAACCAACTTCATATGCCATGGCCGTTAGTGGACAATCATGTATGTCTGGACCAGAATCTCCCAATCCTTCAGGAAAAACTAGTCGTAAAGGAAGAGGGAGGGGAAAGACACTCAAGTCATATCGTGAACTTATTGGGTATTGCCAAAAGCGAGAGGTAACAAAACATAAATATATTTTATTTTAAATATTTTTTTGTTTATATGTGACAAATAGTG
>NW_022735238.1:0-563 GCF_011630105.1 Anneissia japonica | reverse complement strand
CCTGCCGCACACGAGAGCTATCTGCTTACGCCAAGTGTCATTCGTGGCATTTGGCGTACGCACATTTATAGCTCTCGTGTGCGGTACAATTTCGAACGTTTTTTGTCATTCGTGGCGCTTACGCCAATTATATCTACTACAGTTCCTATATTATAGAGAACTATCGTGTTTGATTTTTTTGGCACGCGTGCCAAATTCATAGCGTGTGTACTGTGGCGAACAAAAGCTATCTGCTTACTACTTATGCATACTACGCATGCGTAACCATACGCCCACGTGTTCTAATTATTAGCTTGCGCTTAAATTATTAACGATTATTACACTTTAAATTTGTTTGACTGAACTGTAAATCGCACCCCACACCGCGTCTACTAGTACTAGTCAAATAGTGGCCAATGCTATGCTTGACAATAGGTTAGTAGAATTGTGGCCTGAGTTTCCGTGTTTATACGATGTCCGATCTACAGAATTTAAAAACAAAGGGACAAAAGAGAATTACTTTAATTGACTGACATCGCGGCATAATTAAATCAAACGAGTAAGTACTATCATGCCTTCTATCC
>NW_022735237.1:0-1217 GCF_011630105.1 Anneissia japonica | reverse complement strand
TTAATATTGAGTAGGGGAAAAAATTGTTACTTAATCTGAAGCTACTTTCTCTTCTTTCCTCTACTTTAATTTTCTTCTTTTTTTTTGGCACCTTACTTTTCAATAAAATAATTTATCTGTATTTTTAAGTTGAAGGGTGTGTGATATAGGCAACATGATACTCTATTGCCAACTATATACAACTAAAACCATTGTCAGAAATTAACATTTGGCATTTAAAATTATGTCATAAGTGTCATTTCTTGAGTTGCATTATTTAAAATTTGAAACAAACTTTGACCTATAACATATATATAAACCACGTTTGAATCATTATAAAGGTCAATCCTGTGAAAATTATGAATAAAAAATCTTCCTTCCTACTTAAAAGTCAAATAAGTGTAATTATTAATGTATGAAGAAAACCATTATTTTTTTCTCATGTATTTTGTGGCAGAATTCTTTTTTAAGAATATAAAATGTTGCAATTTCACTAATTATATGCACCATTGAAGTGCAATAAAAATAATTACCTGTATGATGAAGATAGCAATTGTAGATTTAATGTTTAAGTTTTCTGAATCTACGTTTTCTTTCAGCAATAACAAAGTCCTTGATGTTTGACCAACTGCGATTCATAAGAATGGGGTTTTCGTTCAGTGCCTGCATGCATGCCTGCACATTTGGGGTAACACCGGACACAATTTCATTCTTAAACAATTCGATTACACAGCTTTTCTCTCCAGAGGTCCAGGGACGTCTGTTGGCGTAGCTTCTTTTTTTTTTCGGTATTTCCGTTTATCAAAAAAATTAAAACATATATTTTGTTAATCCATAAAATATGTAAAATTACATTTAATAGTCATGCATAATTAGTAATTAAAAATTAATTATCTTAATATTAATAATTCCAATCCAGTTTTGACTTATAATATTGCCGTTTGGTTTATTGCTGTTTTGCAAAGAAAGGCTAAGAAGCGCCTAAAACATTCACTAAAACAATTATTATAAATGAGATAATAGTATACCAATCTCTTTATATTTTGGGTTTTCAAATTTAAACATCCCCCAGCAGCTGCCACAGTGTATAGTGTAGACCTACCCTAGCCGCCCTAGCAAGTAAATTACGCCTAGGAAGCCTTGGCTATAGCCTAAACCTCAGGGCCTAGCTATGCTATAAGCCTCTGCTAGAGGCCTAGGCCTAGTAGAATATAGTTCCAAAAAAGTCTTTTTTAATT
>NW_022735236.1:0-1126 GCF_011630105.1 Anneissia japonica | reverse complement strand
CATGTGATAGTGATTGAATCATGTAGTATAGGACTCAACTTGGTATCTCAATAAAAAAAAATCATAATATTATGTTCGTCACAATCTATTTTTGGGGTAAAAAGGCCATTTTTTGTATTAAAAAATTGCTAAACCCCGCAAACCCCATCCAAACCCTTTGATAGTGATTGAATCATGTAGTATAGGACTCACTTGGTATCTCAGTAAAAAAAAATTATAATGTTCCATTCGTTTGGGTAAATGCCATTTTTTGTATAAAAATATGCCCCACACCTTCCACAAACTTTACTGTGCTGCGATTTGGTTTTTTCAAACTTTAGTACGTCGATTGTCTGTGACAATTGTTTGTTTGCATTTTCTGTAGTTTCATGAACCAGGCATATCTGAATGACTTTATCCAAAGTTAATTCACTCTGAGATAATAACGCTTTTCTCACTACTTCTTTATCAACACCTCATACGATCCTATCTCTTATTAGCTCGTCAGTTATCGGACCAAATTCACAACTTTTAGATAGGGTTTGCTTGAACAGGTTCATCTGGTAAATTAGAAAGAGTGTTGAATTTATGCCTTTCTGGTATAATATTCTTTCGTGGTAAGCATAACTCACAAAATTTTTTCTTTAGGTCTGCCAGTTTTTCAGGGGACTCAGCTGGAGTAACGTTGCCGTCAGCATCAGTAATTGCAGGTTTGTAGGTAAAACTCCTACTTTTTTCAATGGCATCTTGGCCTGCAACATTTAATAATATGTATGCTTTCTCTCTGTCTGATTTATTTCCATGGGCGGTTTCAATATATATATATCAAAATCTAGTTCGAAACGTCTCCAGTTTTCAGCTACGTTTCCTTGAAAGGAAATCGGATCCAGTCTACGTATCCCATAGTCGGCCATGTTTCGTTGCTATGGATGGGCCTAGCTGTGCCCAAGCAGCAATAATGTATACCATCGTACTTTACTATAAAAATGTACCTTCAATATGTGAATCCACTAAAAGTTGATTATTTTCCTCAACTTCTGACACCATGTAAGATAATGACCAGCCTGAGGCACTTCGTAGACTACTAGGATTGTTTATTGAGGTACTGACCGACATACATGTATGAGATGGGTAACGCACCGAGAGG
>NW_022735235.1:0-726 GCF_011630105.1 Anneissia japonica | reverse complement strand
AAATGATGACAGTATGCTAATTAAATAAAACATCCGGTATTCATATCAACAATGTAACAATTTTTCCCCTAATACAATTTAGGGGGTGCAATCGCACAAATGAAATAATTCGGTACAAAATACATGATAATACTTGCTCTGGTTTAGCTACTTTCGCTCAAATTAAATCTTCAGTTCCAAATTAGAATTGTTCAAGTCAGGTTGTGTAAAAGTAAAAATGTTCAAAGCAAAATTGTTCAAAGTCCAACACCATCATGCTCCACACAGGCTGTCCCATGGATTGTCTTTCTCTATTGATCACATCTCGACAACTAACTCATCATCTCTCAAACATCGTTATTTAACAAGTCCTAAGTCATTCACCCCTTTTCATGGTTTTACTCCATTTCTCAGAAACTACACCCTTCTACATACCTACTGCCTTACACATCCCCATCTCTTCAATCACAATTACTAACCACGATGATTAAAGCACCACAAAACTCACACTTTCACTTCTTGGACATTCAACTTTAAGATGTGTAAATAATTATAATGATGAAACTGACACTGGTAACACTTCCCCCCTTAAAGGAAAGAAAGATTTATGCAATAAATCTTTCTATGTATATATATAACGACTTTAAGAACACTGATTTATTATAAACTCGGATATACATACATATATATATATATATATATATATATATATATATATAAAACAAAAGATAATAATATTGTTGAACA
>NW_022735234.1:0-1236 GCF_011630105.1 Anneissia japonica | reverse complement strand
CCTCAAAGGTACATATACAGTGTTTATACATACATACATATATATAGCCTATATACATATTTATATATATATACTGTATATGTATGTATGTATGTATGTATGTATCTTGAGGATATTTCCCGCACGATTAAAATTATAATACTGATTGGTATAGGGCCAATAGGCTTACGATTCGTAATAGACAACGGACACTCAGACAATAATCATTTTATTATCTTGTATTTATGTATCAAATTGTATCGGTGAAAAAAACTATACAAATGAGCCAATGGCACGGTTATTGGTAAATGTATTTCACGAGTTTTCACCTCAATTGATGAGGCTTCATAATAGTAAGAACTATGAAGAAACACAATCTATCAAAAAATTTCGGAATGCAGAATACTAAATATAGAAAAACCGAAAGGTCCACTGATTAATCTCAGATAAGAAAGTTACATATATACGCCATCGTGTTGGGATTCGATATTTCGACATTAATCATTCCTGATGATGACATAATTAATGTCGAAATATTGAATCCCAACACGATGGCGTGTATTTCAATACTTGGAGTATGTATTATACTTTCTTAAATATAGAAAAGATAGGGCCAAAATTTCGAACACTCTCCAATTAACATTAAATCAACAAATTCTTTATTTACTTTTTAAAAAAACATGTTACGTTTTAGAACTTGGACATTTGTTTTATCTATTTTACTGTGGATATTGTAAATTTTTATGTTCCCAGTCAAATATTAATAACGAAAGAAAAAGAAATAAAGATGAACGATAGATGACCAATGGTGGTAGGATAGTGGGCTGCAGAAATAAGCTGATGAAGATAATGAAAAAAATATAAAGGACTAACTTATCTGTAAACACGTATTTTCATCGCCATCAGTCACAACCATGGCA
Source organism: Anneissia japonica (assembly GCF_011630105.1). Classification (NCBI taxonomy): domain Eukaryota; kingdom Metazoa; phylum Echinodermata; class Crinoidea; order Comatulida; family Comatulidae; genus Anneissia; species Anneissia japonica. The sequence continues at coordinate 337 of NW_022735234.1, read as the reverse complement.
GAGCCACCAATCGATCTACCCACTGTTTTCTTGTACGAAACATACGCTGTTCAAATGAAAATATAAATCACAACAATAAGAATGCAAACAAAACGCAATAAACACAAAATGCAATGATATGCCTAAAGGTATGAGATGTTATTAGACCTAATAGGAAAATAATAAAGCTCTGTATGATTTCCGTTAATGGTACCTGAAATAGTGCTCGAAAAGCAAATAGGCCTACTTTATTTCGTTTCACTTATTTTCAAAAGTGAATTAAAACAAACATTAATCAATTTTTGACGACAGTAATTGTAGGCAATGGAAGTAATGTTACATATGAGGCTTGAGAAGT
>NW_022735233.1:0-896 GCF_011630105.1 Anneissia japonica | reverse complement strand
ACTATTCCAGACCAAGCCAAATGTCCGTTGACAGCGATTGTGCGGTAACTCGTGGCAGTTTTTGACATATCGTGCGAACAGAAAAGGGGAGAAAGAAAGAAGAATAAAAAGATGTTGATCCCTGACAATAACAAGAGGTGATCCGCTAACGTTAGCGGATCACCAATAATAATAATAACTAGATTTGAACTCGTCACTGAGGACGAGTTAGGTGATCCGCCGCACTTTGACCCTCATTAAGGTCACGCGGTGCTGATTAAAAAGTGTCATAATATGCTAAAATATGCTGTAATTAGTTTTGTTAAAAAAGAATAATTTTGAGCATTTTAAAAGATTTCCGCTTGTGTACACGTACGTCTAGACACCCGTGAGTACAGTAATAGCACAAAGAGTGACTCCTGATATGAATAATGTGTCAGCAACACAAAGTATGTAACAAAACGTGATTTCCAGCTTTAATATGTGCTGTGTGCGTGGAAATGAACGTACGGCGGGTAAATTATGGAAAGTTTTGAAATGCTGAAAATGACCCGAAACGTTCTTTAAACTATCTGAATAGTAATATGGAGAATTTTCAAATTTTAACAGACATGCACGTCACTATGTGTGCGTGTACAGTAATAGCACACGAAATTAAACATTGTCAAGTGTATTTAAAATAGCCTGTTAGTTGGTAATGCCACACGAACTTTCTCTTCACATAACCTATATATATTAGTCTGAGAGCGTCGAAATACAGTCTGCCGCCCTCACTCTGTTCTATTCTTTTACATCTTTTAAGAATGAGAGATAAAAGGGCTCCAAAAATTCATTCTTTTTGACCATGTTGAAGTAATCAAAATGAAAAATAAAGGGACACGTCTTCAAGAGAATTGATTTAGCTATAACATACTCAC
>NW_022735232.1:657-946 GCF_011630105.1 Anneissia japonica | reverse complement strand
AATAATAAATGCAAGTCCAACAAAAATAGAGTTCAGAATATAGGCAAAACAGCGAGCTCCAATGATATAACAGTCAAAAATCTCTTCCACTTGCAATCGTCTGGTTGCACTTGGTACCGGTAACTGTTACAGAAAATCAAACTGTTCTTCTGATTCAAGTCAGGAAAATAGTGGAACCAAAAGAGTAATAATTCTTCTTCCTTTTTAATTCAGGAAGGTTTCCAATCAACAGCTTTCTGAAGAAGATTTACATTTATCCTAAGTCTATCCGACTATAGGACTATACTGT
>NW_022735232.1:0-608 GCF_011630105.1 Anneissia japonica | reverse complement strand
CTTTTTTCCTTGGATATTCTGGGTATATGTAGGGGATCTGGCTCCACCCTACTCATTCGAATATTCAATTATCATTGGTCCTTTAGCCTCAGGCAACACCCAAAGTCACTGTCCATTCCCGATTTCCCGTGTCCGGTCATACATCATTTGATGTTGACAAGACGTTTCCTTTACTTCCTCAGGTATGTCGACAGTATACCACCCAACTCTCGGGAGAGGGTTAGCTGGTGGTATCTATTTGATTATAGCATGATTATAGGAAATGGAATGTTCAATGGGTCATTAACCTACAGGCTGAAACAGTATTCCATTGTATACCTCTTTGGATAAGGGATACTGGATTAATATAAATAAATAATATAGAATAAATTTAAAGGTACTTAAGATTAACTAAAAACATATACAAAAATACACCCTACTACATCCTCACCTGCTTTAGCGAATGTCGTCCCGACATTACACTTAAGGGAAATAGGAGGGTTAATTCAGTCCTCAAATTTGCCGTTAAGACAAAGCATAAAAACAATTCAAAATGGGGAACATCACACTTAAAGGAAAATATCATCAAGTAAAAAAACATCATATACGGTAACAGAAAACTTATTTTT
>NW_022735231.1:0-517 GCF_011630105.1 Anneissia japonica | reverse complement strand
AAATGTAATAACTTAATTATTTTTTACGTTTGGTTTGCGGCGTATTTCAATTAACTTATTCGTTAATTGTACTATTTTGTTAAATTATTTAATTAAATTATATTTATAATATACCATCATATGTAATAAATGATAAGAATGCATGGAGTTTTTTTTTTTTACTATCTGGCAAGCCGACTGAATTAGACAGATGACTATAAACAATAAATTTAAATGTGTTAGGCCTATGTTAATATACAGTATTTACTATGGTTTTGTAATTTATATACTTTTTATTTTTGTACTATTTGTTAAACTTATATATAATAAATGATAAGTATGTATAGAGTTTTTTTTGACTATCTGGCAAGCTGACTAAGCAAATACTCACAAAATTTAAATTAAAACGATAGAATTAAAGAACAAGTAAATAAATTGAAATACATCCCAAAAATATTTAATAAATCAGTGCAAAAACCGAGTATAAAATAAATTGAAATAATTGAGTAAATAAACTGAAATACATCCCAAACAACAG
>NW_022735230.1:0-756 GCF_011630105.1 Anneissia japonica | reverse complement strand
GTTTCGTAAGATACCTTCACACTGGAAACCTATTCTTCAACACTGTAAGGGATAGGACCCAGTGTCGAAGAATAGGAAAATCCCAACGAGCTCAATTTAGAACATGAGGTCATCGAAATTTTGACACGTCATCGTGTTTTCTAGTATGAAAAATCTTCCCATTGGTCCAAGTATCGGGGTCCCATAACGTCACGAGCCCACGTGATTTGTGTTGTTTTCGTATGATATACCGAACCCAGTGTTGAAGAATAGGAATTTTCGAATTCGTGCGAACTCGGTTCGCCTTCGTTCGAAATCGATAAACGATAAATAAATCATTGACTAGAAAGTATTATATTTCAAACAAACTTTTATTTCCGAATCAATACAACTGTCACATCGGTTTTTTTTTTCGTTGTTGTTCGTTCGTTCGTCTCGTCTCGTCTCATCTTCTTCTTTCACACCGCATTTTTTTTTTTTTTTTTTGTGTCATGATTGGGATGTCATGCTTTCCACGAATCCTTTCCATCCACCGTTTCCAAGAATCCATTTGCCGCAATTCTTTTCGATCGCCTTCCCGACGACGTCTGCAAACCAATGCCGGTGTCCGTGCATTTCCGACATCTTCTTGGCGGCGACCAAAGCCATTACGATACGTCCCCAGTTCACGTGTCTCGAAAACATCAGTTCGAATAAGTAACCCAGCTTATCCGGGTTGATTTTTTCCAGCAGATGCGTGAAGTCCCCAATATGTTTACTTTTCTCTTCGATGACACG
>NW_022735229.1:0-520 GCF_011630105.1 Anneissia japonica | reverse complement strand
ACGCTGATTCTGGTGACGAAGGCAGAGATCACATCGAACTGGACTCTGACGTCGATGAAGACGATGTAATCGACATCGAAGACCTCGATATCATGTTGGCTCATTGAATGCTGGGCATTATTATCAAAGAAAAAAGTGGGGGGGGGGGATTGCAGGTGAGAATCCCCCTAGAAAGTAGCGCCCTCTTAAATTTTTTAGGGCTGTTCTGAGATGATAAAGTGAAAATTGCAATAAGCAACGCATTATAAATAATATTAGTAAGCCTAACAACAGTGGTGGATCTAGGAATTCAACAGAGAGGTGACCCAAGGAGGGACTTTTACAGATTGAAGAACCACCTACCTCAGCACCATCATGATTGGGGCTGAGGTAAGAAAATTTATGATTAGGGCACTTCTAGAAGCCCGGAAATTACACTCTCAGACTTAAATTTGTATAGGTGGCCTATATATATATTTTTTTTCATTATAAAAATTTAGGGGCCTTCAATCCAGCACTGCTCAAAACATTCTTTATCCAA
>NW_022735228.1:0-684 GCF_011630105.1 Anneissia japonica | reverse complement strand
GTGGGTGGATTTTGAATTCCTCCAGAAGTCGAAATTTGTGAAATTTGAATATTATTATAGTGACTGCATTAAGCTTTCAAAACAATCTGAGAGTACTACGTTGAAAACCAACTGAATAAATATACTTGTACAATGGAGCTTTTATTTAGTATCTGTATATAATTGAAGAAGAAATGGGTCATTCCGTGTTTTAGAATTATAAGTTTCAAGGGTCTAGGTAGATTATTTTTAATATTATTGTTATTCAAAAATTAATTTTATCACATTTACGCACTGATACTGTCACAAATTGAAAAATATACCCCTTTTCAAATCGCTTTTTAAACATGAAGGGATAAAGACACCAAGCTGATATTTGGAACATCTGATCATCATATGTAAATTAATTAATGGTGCAAGTTTTAACAACAAGCGTACTTGTCCACAGGGTCAAAGGTCACCATGAAAACGAGGCATTTTTGTGCATTTTTGGTCTCGAATGACCTTTTGACCTACGATTACCCCCTAAAATGATAAGTTGAAAATCCGGAATTTTTTGTGGTGAAACATTTCCAACTATATATTAATAATTTGGTGCATAAGACCCATTTAATAACTGATTTGGGTATTTTAATGGGGGCTAAAAATGGAAGAAAAATTATGCAACCAAATAAGTTAGGGTGTTTACGAACCAATATTTTCGTA
>NW_022735227.1:0-746 GCF_011630105.1 Anneissia japonica | reverse complement strand
ATATATATACATATATATACATACACATATATCTACATATATATACTTATATATACATATATATATACATATATATACACATATATATACATACATATATATATATATTTACATATATATACATATACACACATATATATATATACATATATATACATATACACATATATACATATATACATATATACATATATACACATATATATACATTTATATACATATATATACATATATACATATACATACATGCATACATACACACAAACATAATATAAATACATATATATATACATACATATAAATACATATATGTACATATATACATATATACATACATACATACACATACATATATACATACATACATATATACGCACATACATATATAAATACACACATATATAAATACATACATATATACATACATACATATATAAATACATATACACACATACACACATATACATACATATATATACTGTATGTATATATATACACATATATATACATATATATACAAATCTTCGTTCTTAACGCACAGATAAGCAAACAAGCAATATTTATAGTTAAATCACCAAGATGCACAAAAAAATCACATAAAAGCACAAGATTACTGGAAAAAAACAGCAAAAATACCATAAAAACAAGAGCCAAACACAAAAACGTGGAGTCTCGCAGGTAACAGCGCCCTCTAATGCATATATACGCACATACATATATACACACACACATATATATATATATAT
>NW_022735226.1:0-725 GCF_011630105.1 Anneissia japonica | reverse complement strand
AAAATAAATAACAACCTCTCAATACAAAATTTACATAAAGAATTAATTCAAAATTAAATAAAAATCTTAATATAAAAATTAAAATAAAATTACAATTAAAGATGAAAATGAAAGAGCAATATTAAAAAACAATAGGCAAAGGGACATTAAAACAACGAAGGGAATAAAGTAGCCTAAACAAAATAATCAAATAAATTAAAAATAGATAATAGGCCAATGTATATGAGAACCATAAATCAAATCACTCTTAATTTAAAGAAAATAAATCAATTTAAATTAATAAATAAAACAGAAAATAAATAATAAGGTAGAAATCAAAATACGTGAGAATCTACTTTGTAAGTTGATTTTCAGTAGAGTATGTCAATTTTTGTGGGGGTGGGTTATTAGTATGAGCTTAGTGGAGTGATGAAACTTCATGTATCCTAAAGAAAAAGCTGCACAAATGTATACTTCATGTATCCTAAAGAAAAAGCTGCACAAATGTATACTTCAAAATAGTGAGATGGCCACATTATCATTTTATTTATCTGAACTTGTTAATCCAAATGAAGAAATACACGCAGACAAATTAGAAATGCATATTTGATTTATTGACTCCTTTGCAAGACAGGGTAAGTATCATTCCAATTCTATTTGCAAGCTTTATATTAAGATGAATATTATACACTCTAGCCTCTGCAGATTTACAGGCACCTTAATGCTGAAATTAAAATACTAACTTC
>NW_022735225.1:0-596 GCF_011630105.1 Anneissia japonica | reverse complement strand
ATTATAGGCCTAGACTAGGACCAGGCCTCCTACTATAGTATAGAGGCCTAGTCCAAGACCTTGTTTCAAATCCCAGCCCACATAAGCCTAACCTATAATGCCAAGCATAGGGCTCGTGATCGCGGTATCCTGACCATTAAAAATTAGCAGACGCACTGGGAAGCGTTGTTCACGGCATTGGACTGCAGCGAAAAATAATTCCCCCATCATATGGGACAGGCCCACGTCATGCTTGGCTGATTAGTTTTGATTTACATTTCGCAAGTCTAGTGCCATACGCAGCAAAAGTCCGTTTTAGTGTTGTTGTCAAATGTATTTCATAACCAGGCCATGGTTTTTGATTTACGTTTTGGAATAGAATTTGGAGAGGGTGTTTGATCAAGTCAGACCTACGTTTTGAATTTGAATTACATTTTAAAGAAATTAGAACTACATTTTGAAAAATTTGAACTTCATTTTGGGAAACTAGATCTACGTTTTGAGAAATTTACGCGTACGTTTTAATAAATTAGACATTGAATTTTGCAATCACATTTTGATTTTAACATGGACTTTTGCTGCGTATGGCACCCCATAACCAACAGGTTAAATGTCTC
>NW_022735224.1:0-3522 GCF_011630105.1 Anneissia japonica | reverse complement strand
TATGTCACGTTAAGCAGAAAATACCAATTTATGGCCGGACTTGGGCTCACACGTTAAAGAGGCCGTTGCACAATACTTATTTTAATCACGTAAACGTCATCCTAGCAACACATGTTTGTATTTACTAAATAAAGGCAGTCAAAATAGCCTCTCCCACAGCAAACTCACAAAAGCATTAGAAACATTAAGCTATACCATAAACGGATTTGCAAAGCTGAAATAAAAATTTTCTAAAAAGAAAAGACAGCCTTTTGTTATAATGTTAAACAAATTCTTATTCTGGTTGAACATTATTGTATAGATTGAATTTAAGACAATAATATGCTATCAGATTTAGTGTTGAATTGGTGTAAGACTCAATGTAAATAACACTACAGCTGTTTGTTTGTTTATTATTTATTTTCCCTCATTATTATCAAAATAAAAACACATAAAAAATGAGAGCAAGAGGAAAACCATATAAACTCTATGAGCTTGTTTCCATAGGAGTCCTCTGTGGAGTAGAAGCACTGCTCTAGTTGAATTCTTAGGTAGTGTTGCTTAGGTCAATCGGTACGCTGAATCTGCCGATGTTTAGCTAACGCGATTCTATCAAGATTGCAAAGCAATGAAGTGTGCATGACAGATGATTTTCAACAATCCCATTTAATAGAAGGCCACCAGCAATGGACTTTTCCACTAAGCTACGCCCCTTGAATATTGTTGCTACAGTAAGGTCCCACAAAACAACAAAGTGTAATACACAAACACATGCGTTTGTGCGACAACATGTATGTTTGTAAGGTTCATTAGCCCTTACATTGTCAAGGGCTTAAAAAGAGCAGATTCATCAGCCAAAGTAGCCATTCTCAGCCAGTTTGGGTCCATATTAAAGGAGCGTTTACATAGCCATGGTTGAGCAGGCTCACAAAAATTATTCATTAATGCAAAACACTGGAATAACACATTTTAAATTTGGATATTATTATAGCCTTATATAGGGTATAATCGATCATCCGTTAACTAGGCTGCTTGCCTCTGTTTATTCACATCCATTATATATTTATATGAACACATTTCTATTATGTATATGACCATACTTTTATCCTATTTACAAGTACATTCACCTGAAATTTGTTTAGTTTGAAAAGTGCTGTTTGTCTTTCATTTACTGGTGAAATCTCGAAAGAAACAGCAATGGTATAAAATATTTAATTGCCTGAGTATCACATAAATTTAAAGTTTAGTAACTCACTAGTCAGTGTTAAAAATAAATTTGTTTATATTATTTATGATTTAGCATGGAATACAGTTCATATTTATTGAAAATTACAGTAATTTGTCATCTGGAGTTATTTCCATCATAAAGTAGGTTTCATTTATAATTCTAAAGGGCAATTAAAAAACTCAAGGACAAACTAGGGTGCTTTGAGCACAACAAAAGCATTCAGGATAACTTTAATGATAATCACTCAGAAATATTCAGTGTGGCCACAGTTCAGTGCAACTAAACTACTCTGGCATTTAGTTTTATGTGCTTCTTGTTTGTGATGTTGCTGGCCATAGAAAACAGTTCTGAATTTGGTTGATACATGTAGCTTGTCAGCCATGTCTCTGTATTGGAATAGCTAATTTAAAAGGATCTACGTTATTAACTTTCAACCTTGACACAGATTGAAAAAAATAAAAAAAATTACAAACACTTCACTACAAAAATCCTTAAATTAATTACTAGGTAAAGGTCTATAGTATGCAAAGGAATACAACAAAATTATTATAAAAGTGATCATTCATTGAAAAAAAAAAAAAAATCCTCAATCAAATTTTAAAATTTTTAATAACTTTACTAATAAACGAATAAACCAATTTAATTTTAAAGTATGGAATTGGTTTATTCATTTTTTTTTTTAGCTCAATGACTTGACAGGTCTTCTAATAAATAATGTAAAGAAAATAGATAATTCTGATTAAAATAATCAACACAGTATGTGTGTGACGTCATATTCAATTGCCACCATTCATTAGCATAGTGTACCATTTTAAAGTGCTGTTACAGTACTACCATTACAAAACAAAAAAGGCCATACATTCTATTGTTTAATATTGATGACGTTAATACTGCAATGCCAGCCGACTTCTTTCCAGATTGACACAGCGGCTAACAGCTGTACTGACTAAAGCTATTGACGCATACTACACTGATCTAACGTATTTCAATCATTTTATGAATCTCACAAATTTATTAAAAATTTATTAAATAGGATAATGTTTTGAGATATTCCATTAAACAATATTAAGTTCTTTGTTTTTTTTTTCAGTAAAATTTACTACTGTTTGGGAAAGTAGACCAAGATTGCTAGTACAGTAGTACAATGTTTTGTTTTAAGAATTATATCAATATTTTACTAATATTTATTTATCAACAGCTGTATTCAGAAAAAAATTATAGCCAAAAAAATTATGCAAATAAACTATTAAAAAGATAACGTAGAAAGATAGCTAATATACAGTAATCCTTCTGTATGTACAAAAGTCACAATTAACAAACACAAGTCAAATAATCCAAGACATGGCACAATTTATGCAAACGCTAGTTGAGAGGATCAATATTTGAAAAATTTTATGCAATCTGCCTTTTTAATATGTAATCAAACTTTAATTTAAATGCATTGTAACTTTGGTGCATGTAGGAGACCTTTGGCTGGAAGGGTATGCAGTGGAGGTGCATGATGGGTCATGTGTCATCTTAAATACCTTAATACTGTACAAAAAATACACCACACATGGGATTCGGTTTATCAGGAAATGTGTGGCGTTGTATTTTTTTTTACTACTGAACAAAAGTATACACACCACACATTTCCGGAAAAACTGAATCCATCCCATGTGGATAATTTATTTAGTGAATATAACTTATAAGGCCATGTAAAATAAAATAATTGGTTAGCATCCCCTCCCTACCATCAAAAAGGCCACCGACCTGATATATATTTTTTTTTTTAACAATACACTCACAAGAATTTGTTTACCACCCGTCCACACACTAGCCAGTCCACTGGCAGTTCTATGCTCTTCTGTTGTTCTATAGGCCTACTGTATATTGTAGCCACATCGTATTCATGATGCTTGTTGTTGTGTTGAGGAGTGAATTGTGCATGATAATTGCATTATGACGCGGTTATTCATAGGTAAAGTTTCTGCTTGCTATAGATGCTTGTATGTAATTTTGGTCCCTGTTGTTTTATTCTTCTTTTTTTTGCTGTTTTTCCTTGCGAAACTCTTTTTTTCATGTTCGATGCAAAAAAAAATAAAGAACCTCCCTCCCTACCATGAAAATTGATAACATAAGGATGCTAACTAATTGTTTTATTTTACATGGCCTAATACAGATAAGGCAGTAGAGTGCATAGAAGCATGTTCCTGCTGGGAGCCTATTTTTTTTTTACTGGGCCTAAGAAGTGGTTTAACCACAAAGCTACTGTATACTACTGTAACTCCTAGGAATAATAAGAGTTGAATAGCTTGGTTGTTAAAGATGCTTGC
>NW_022735223.1:0-576 GCF_011630105.1 Anneissia japonica | reverse complement strand
GGTACATAACGACTATCTAACTTTCCACAAAAACATTAGGCCTAGTTCAGTACAGTAGTTACTGCAATGCGAGGGTGGTAGATCATTTAGTCAGTGATATCGTGTTACCATATAATAATACATTTTAATAATGTGTGTTCAATTTAAGCATGGAGAAAATAAAAAAAAATAAATAAAAATATTTTATTTTCTCCATGATTTAAGCATGCACCGCGTGGGTCGCTTTCTTTGTTATGCGGTAGTAGTATACGTAGCAGAGTGACGGCATCAATCTAAGTCTAGCCTAGAAAACTTCGGGTGACAGACGATCGGACCAAGATAGCTTCAAATAAATTGTAGGCCACTGCCACCACCCCCACTCCTGATATAGTTCCAAACTACTGTAAAATGAAATTACTGTATACCTAGCTAGGCCTAGCCCCTATGCCTACGTAATTTTTTCAAAGAAATTTGCTAAAAATATTACTGTACTGTAATTTGCCTGTCGAATTACATTACTAAAAATCACTATTTTGGGCCATAAAGACTCCCCCCCCCCCGTATTTTTCAACCTCCACACAAATTTGACCCAACATA
>NW_022735222.1:0-907 GCF_011630105.1 Anneissia japonica | reverse complement strand
TTTTTTTTTTTTTTTGGTTCATTGCTGTTTTGACCCATTGCTATTCTGGTTAAAAAGTGTCAATCAGAACGAAAACTTTCCTTAATTAAACAATTCCATCTTCTTCAAAAGTGTGTAAAAATACCTAGGCTTAGACCTATCGCCTCAAAACATCGTACCACTTCATGAACGCGTTTCTATTCATTTCGTACCACGTTTCTCTGTCTAGCTGATAAGTCAGGCCTTGCTTGAATAGTTATCAGCAGAGGGGTGTAGGGTATTATATTGAATAGCTGACCAAAACCTTACCAAAAACAATGATTAATACCATATCTTCGTAAGTACTTGGCCAATTTTAACGGGAAAAGCGTGAAAATATTCAAAATCATGAAATAAAACATTATTCGTAGCCCACTATATAATTTATGGCATAACATTATAAAATAAATGTGCATCAGTCAAGGATTGTTTATGTGTAGGTGTGAAAAACTAAGAGATTAATCACCAGATAAAGGCTAATCCTTTTTTTCCATTTAGCCATGGATCTCGACCTGCAATATGATAAATGATATAAATAATAATAATAATAATAATAATAATAATAATAATAATAATAATAATAATAATAAATTGTTCCCAATATTATTGCATGATGCCAATGTTAATGACCACATATTCCTTTTTTATTTAAAATATTGAGCTTTCTATTGGATGAATGTAGCATGAATACAGTAACAACTTAGAATTAATGGTGCATATGTTATGGTATGCATTAGAATCCTATATGAAAGTACAAGAAAAACGAGGGAAAAGAAATCCCCATGGTTAAGGGTGAAAATTGACAAGGTTGGCTTATATGAAGTAACACAGTTTTAAGTAGACCTATACCACAGTGGCGTAGCTAGAAGTCTTGAATTGGGGGTGGGGG
>NW_022735221.1:234-716 GCF_011630105.1 Anneissia japonica | reverse complement strand
AGCACTTTTGTTCAAAAAGTGACAATGTTAAAAAGTTGAGTCAAAATGTAATTTTTTTTTGTTAGTTACGGTGAGATAGCCTGAAACAAACACTATTCCATTGAAAGTGCAAATTTAAAATTTTGACTCAACTTTTTAACATTGTCACTTTTTGCACAAATGTGCTTATCTCACCGAGTTGAGCACTTACTGCAAATTTTAGACTTTCGGCCATATTTCGAGTACTTTTCCGAAAAACTTCAAACTTTCAATGGAATAGTGTTTGTTTCAGCCTATCTCACTTTGCATAACCCTAATCCTAACCCTAACCCTAACCCTAACTCTAACTCTAACCCTAACCCTAACCCTAACTCAAACCATAACCCTAACCCTAACCCTAACCTAACAAAAAAAGAATTACATTTTGACTCAACTTCTTAACATTGTCACTTTTTGCACAAAAGTGCTTATCTCGCCGAGTTGAGCACTTAGTGCAAATTTTT
>NW_022735221.1:0-143 GCF_011630105.1 Anneissia japonica | reverse complement strand
GATTAATAAATTATGTAGTTTTTGCATGATTTAATGCAATAGTTTTTTTAGGCTGTTTTAATTAATGCAGTAAGCAGTTTTATGCAGTCATTAATTAATGTAATTGTTGGTTTTTTTTTTTTTTTTTTTTAAAGAATTCAGTA
>NW_022735220.1:0-621 GCF_011630105.1 Anneissia japonica | reverse complement strand
ATATTATGTGAAGTTTCTCGGTTATGCATAGGTAGCAGCGTTTTGTTTTTAGGGAGTAAGCCGGTGCTCTGTCGATAATAGACCATTTGATATTGTAGGGTGTGTTGCTGTCTTTTATTTCCATACGAATTTGGAGAGTACGGTGCTGTTTCTGTGTTTGGGGATGTTTAAAGTGTATTTGTGGTTTGTGTATCAGGTCTTAAACGGTGTGTCAGTGAGCCCGATGTAGCATTTTGTGTCATCATTTCAATGGACAGTGGCTTTGTAGATGGTGGATGAGGTGAGGCAATTTCCAGAGAGTCAATACTAAACAAAAGAACCGAGCTATTGTCTAAATGCAGGCACAACAACAAATACTTACTTAAAAACAATTAACTCATTTGTATTTTCAGCCTTAGCATTCATGTACTCACACAATGCTTGTATTCTCTCACTCCTGACACTTCACACCCACTGAATGTTATGTGAATGAGTTGCAGCTTACTCTTCAGAATTTTTATAAATATTTGCTTAAGCTGCTCATTTTTTTTTTTTTAACACGTGCTATGGGAAATAGTAATATAAATATTAGAATTCAAAGGTGTGTTAAAAACAAATTTATGGATAACCAATTATATCAGT
>NW_022735219.1:0-2234 GCF_011630105.1 Anneissia japonica | reverse complement strand
AATAACATTTTCTGATAGTAGAAATAAGTTTTAAAAACGTTATTCCACTAACAAAGTAGAGAAATGACATACATACAGTGCTTCAACTACCAAAATATGCAACCATAGATAACCACAAATTTCACTTTTGTTAAGTATCAAATGAAATAAGTTTACATGTTATAAGTGCAAATAAACAGTAGTTAAAGCATGTTGATCAATTGTGTGTTTGAATCACAAGTTCATGTATGGGAATAATTAGCAATAAATGTTCTGCTTAAAGTTACTACAAAGAAGTATTTGTTAATCAAATATTGTTTTTAAAACAAACTGAATAATCAGGAATACTGTACATTTATTTAAGCAACTTATTTAATTGCATACTTGGTTTCAACTCCCCGCCAACTAAATTTAAGTACCTAAAACTACATAGTTGTGTAAATATGGCAATTAGGCTAAGAATTAAAATGGCGTGTAGTTGTGAGGGTAAGGTAATTATGGTAGGATTAAATGGTATTGCTAAATTCCAAAAAAAACCTCCCAAAACACACTGAAGAAAACCAAACAATTTAATTGTGATTGACTGGAATTCGATTGACTCACTAGGTATATCAATAAGAAAATTAAATATTCATAAGAACCTATATTTTGGTTAAAATGTTAAATTTTTTTGTGAAAAAATACTTGCAAATACACCACAAACCTCCAAACACACTGCTAACCCCATCCAAACCCTTTAATTATGATTGTAGAACTCTCTTTTTCTAAAACAAAAATAATAATTTGATGTTCATATAAACTTATTGTTTGTGGGGTTTACCAATACCTGGATTGAATTTCTGGAAAATTGTGATTCCGCTTCCTTGAAATTGGCCACAAATAAATTATATTAGTATTAATAAATGCATGATTTACCGGTATGTTGATTTATTGATTATGTTGTTGCTATTTTTTAACATTTAAATGGAAAAAAATAAAAAGTGTTATTCATGGTTTTTTCTTTATCTTTGAATATTTTATCCTTGAATATGTAATTTCTGCAAAAAGTAAAATGTAAATAGAAATTTATTTGATGTTCGATTCCTTTTAAAAACTAAATTATTATAAGTTTAAAAAAATTCATAATGATTAAACAAAATCAGTTTTAATACAGAATTTTATTATTGGGGCCATTTTTACCTACCTGTATTTGGGGCCATTTTTACCGGGGCCATTTTTACTGGGGCCATTTTTTCCGGGGCCATTATTTCCGGGGCCATTCTTACCGTACACCGTGGTGGACACATAATGTAATGTGTTTATATTGTGTTGACAGCGAGTGGACTATGTGTATACACTCTTTGTCACTTTCATGTAAAATATGCCATAACTATATTTATAGAAAAAATGTGTTCGGGAAATAATTTCGTCTATTCATGGTTTAATGGGTGGAGGGTAATAATAATAATATTAACAGACAAAATATAACTACAGTACTTATCTATAGTAATACTACTGTTACATTTTTTTTTAAAACAAGATAACGGTGGGGGGGGGTCAATTTAGTTTTATTTTATATAGGGGAATACCGGTACGCATTCTAACTGGCGAATCATAGGGACGTCTCCATTGACCATCAACAAAATCGGGGAATTGACATTGGCTTTGGCCGGTGTTGTTCACATAGGCCTATCTCAGGAAGCGCAGATTTTGGGGCTTTCTAATTTACACTGAACAAAGTACGGTACTCGGCGATGTCTGCCTACATAAAGAAACTGCAGGGACGGTCCGGAGCTGATTTGGCATTATAAAAGAGCCAATAAGTAGGGTCTTGTGATTTGTCCACCATAACCGTGTAAATGTACTTCAGTACCGGTAGCGGTGCCAGAAAGTTTCGAAGATGGGTTCGAAGTCTTTGACGAGAGTTACGTCCCCGATCCGATAAGGATCCACACTTACCTCACCCTTACCATATTGAACACCAGGCTGTTTGCGAGAGTTGGAATAAAAGAGAACAAAGTTTTTATATTTCACTTTTTTCACATCTCAGTGTTAACAGCTGCAGGAGGTCCACCTAGTGCCGCAGCTGAGTTTACTTTGAATCTGGTATCGTTTGGCCTGTACCAGCAATGTGTTGCTGTCAAGAAGGGTTCTTACGACGGAGCGCCATTCGATGCCAAATACTGTCAGCTTGGTTTTCCAGTAGCAGGGGTATGTACGTGAGGCATGTAGTTAATTGTTGAGACAATCTCTTGTTGGTGATTATTAATGGCGAG
>NW_022735218.1:418-675 GCF_011630105.1 Anneissia japonica | reverse complement strand
TCTGTTACCGCGTCGAAGATTTTCTTCTCATCGTGTTTCATTTTTTTTTACTTTTCGCGTCGTCGTCTATGTTTTCGCGAATACTTAATTACCTACACCTCGAATTAGGGAATCCTCGCCGCACAATAATTACAGTCTACACTTACCTTAAACCCTAACTTTTGCTAGTTACGCTTATACTAAACTTAAAAACTACTCTTACCTTAACTACCATTCCTTACGTTCGTGCACGGAGGAATGGTCGAAGTCCAGTCGGT
>NW_022735218.1:0-386 GCF_011630105.1 Anneissia japonica | reverse complement strand
GCACGACGCACCGTTCTCTCCCAACAGCAACTCCGACCGTCCTCCGTGAAACTTGCGTAAGGAATGAACGATTTTCTAACACCGACTCCCATTTATAGATTTCGGTGCATCGTGCCACACTAACTCTGGATTTTGATTGGTCGGACAAATCACGCCATCCAAACTCTCGATGCCGATTGGCCAACATCTTGGCGCCAAAATCGGTAGACCGGAACGCCGGCATCCGGCGCCCGCCGTTGCGAGCCGGCGTACGCCGGACGCCGTCCTGGTCGTCGCTGCGAGTCGGCGGACGGCGTTCGTGACACCGGACTGGCCGACGTCGCGAGTCGGCGGACGGCGTTCGTGACACCGGACTGGCCGTCGTTGTCACGTACGCCGGACTGACC
>NW_022735217.1:0-943 GCF_011630105.1 Anneissia japonica | reverse complement strand
CGCGAGTCACATTGCGAGCCAGCGAGTTATGCGAGCCATACATTTTAATTTCTTTTTTTTTTCCATTTTTTCCAGTTTTGCAAACACGTAGGCCTAGCCTATATTTTTTGGCCTAGTAGATGCAAATGAATAACACTCCGGGGAGCTTTGCCTGTGTAGTCCAGTCATCGCAGTACTGTACTCTTATACACATCTAGATGTGTTAGACACCCATATAGGGTGTCTACAAAACGAAGACCCTTAATTATCTCGTCCATCCTATGTTGGTGTCACTACCAAATGACCGATGCTGCACATATGCGTCACTATACCACATTCCTACTGTTTATTTCAACATGGAACAAGTTTATTGAATGAAATATTCAAGGTTTCTCTAGGTCCCCAAAATACGCGTACCGCTAGGCCAAGCCTTCGTTAGAGGGTAGCAGCGCCAAGACGCGCTCAGCCACCAGCCGTGGACGTACAACATTGGTTGTCGCTTTGGAACTGGAATAAAGGGTAAATCATTCAATTGACTCAGATTCAGGCAACAAAATGTGCTAAGAAGACGAATACTATATATACATAGCATGAAGTGATTTAAAAACATTATCTTATCATGATTGAAAGAAAAAAAAAGTGGGTCTTCGTTTTGTAGACACCCATAGGGTGTCTATAAAACGAAGACACTTAAGTATTTCTTGATATTCCTCATTTTATTCCGATAAAATAATGAAATAGGTACTTGGCACCTGTTTTATGATGATTCGTATGATGATTTTGAAATACTTTCAATAAGATAATTGAGAAATAACTGGAGGTCTTCGTTTTGTAGACACCCATATAGGGTGTCTATATGGTGTCTATAAAACGAAGACCCTTGAAAATTTCACAAACAAAAAAATTTCTTAATTTGGATTTTGTGAGAGCCTGGCGTATTATCATCAAAATGAAAGAGAAAAAA
>NW_022735216.1:0-614 GCF_011630105.1 Anneissia japonica | reverse complement strand
TTTATAGAAGCATTTAACAAGCTCGCGGTAAAAAAAAATCAAATTTAACAGACATTGCGAAGTACTCAAAATTAATAAAATAAAAACTAACTCCATAAAACGAATGGCACGCATAGACTAATAATTGACGGCTGTACTCGCAACTAGTATCGGATTGTCGATGCCACAGTAAAGATCAAAGGATGTACGCACGCGCTATGTTCGAGAGCGGAGATGTGCGTCCTTTTGTTGAATTACCTTGGTCGGAGCATGGAGGTATTATTGAGAAGGAGATCACTCGGCAACAGATCCCTTTGACGCGACAAACCTATGTGTTCCCCGCTTTTGGATCGCGCGCGGGCGTATTACCCTATAATTCACATTTTTTCGTTAGCAACAACTTGACAACGACATGCATTTATACGCTTCCAGCAGAGCAGTTGTGCAATTAAACGTTTGATTTTAACCCATTAAATATCTTTATAATGAACAATGTTCCCCTGATTAGATTTTTTCGGGCTTTTGGTATGTTATTATTTGTATATTTCAGGAACGGATTCCGTAAAATATATATGTTAAAATTACTTCTGTGTTCATTATAATTTTGTCTAAAGATTGACTGGTTCGACTATAAA
>NW_022735215.1:0-1054 GCF_011630105.1 Anneissia japonica | reverse complement strand
GGCGCATGCGCATGTAATGTCATTCCAGTCGTCCAGCTGCTATCCTATCACCAATCACACTGTATCAAAGATACTAGAAACACAAGATAGAGTTCTCCACACAAAAAAGTGTTCCACCGTGTTCCACCGAAATGCATGGTGGGAATACGAAAAACGGGACGCCCCCTACAGCTGGATCTAAAAAAACTTGTGCCAAACTTTCGTTACCAAGTCGTCGCCTATTTTATTATTAATCTATTTTATTATCAATTCTCAACAAAGATACTAGATATAAAAACAAACTGGAATAGACACCCAGACAGTGACATCGGTGAATACATAACCTCCTTGGTGGCGGTAGAAATCGTTGCTATTATCCATATAATACATAAAACAAATAAAGCATAATCATGAATCAGTAAAGAATAAAACAACAATACAGCGCAGAATCGCATGGCCGGACGCACTGTTAGTGAAAAAGTTTTCCTCCATTAGTGGAAAAGAAAGGGCGCCTTTTGCGTCTGGATATACTTAGCAACAGAAGGGCGCCCTGTACGTTGGGCACGAAGTATAGGAAACTTGCATGGTTAAAAAGAAGGGCGTCGCCTACGTTGGGCACGACTTCCGCCTCATTTCTACAAAGCGAGAACTCTATCTTGTATTTCTAGTATCTTTGACTGTATCCATACGATAGCTTCGGCTCATTCTGCTGCTGCTGCTGCTCACTGCACCTGCAGTGGAGTTCACTATCTTAGGCTTGGCGAGGCCGTAGTAATGTTACCGTCTCATGTGGGTTACATTTTATTTTCTTTATTTTTAAAACAATATACTGTACTTTGATAGAATACAGGCCTAGGCCTAGTAGTAGGCATAAACAGGCATGTAGATCAGAATTGATAGGCTGATGATTGTATATTGTCAATTATTATTGAAATTTGATTTGATTTAGGCCCTAGCCTAGGCCTAGCCTAGGATGATTTGATCTAGGCCTAGGCATATAGGGGCCTAGTTAGGCTACTAGGCTAGGGCCTAGGCCTAGCCCTCTATCTAGGCCTGGCCCTAGGCAAACTCAATG
>NW_022735214.1:0-544 GCF_011630105.1 Anneissia japonica | reverse complement strand
ACTATCTCACTTTGCCTAACCTAACCCTAACCCTAACAAAACACTAACCCCAACCCTAACCCTAAAACTAACCCTAACCCTAACCCTAACCCTAACTCTAACCCTAACCCTAACCCTAACTCTAACCCTAACCCTAACCCTAACTCTAACCCTAACACTAATCCTAACCCTAACCCTAACCTAACAAAAAAAAATTACATTTTTGACTCAACTTTTTAACATTGACACTTTTTGCACAAAAGTGCTTATCTCGCCGAGTTGAGCTCTTAGTGCAAATTTTTGACTTACCGCTATATTTCGAGTACTTTTCCGAAAAACTTCAAACTTTCAATGGAATAGTGTTTGTTTCAGCCTATCTCACTTTGCCTAACCCTAACCTTAACCCTAAACCTAACACTAACCCTAACCCTAACCCTAGCTCTAACCCTAACCCTAACCCTAACTTTAACCCTAACACTAACCCTAACCCTACACTAACAAAAAAAAATTATATTTTTGACTCAACTTTTTAACATTGTCACTTTTTGCACAAAAGTGCTTATCT
>NW_022735213.1:0-648 GCF_011630105.1 Anneissia japonica | reverse complement strand
CAATGGTTCCGGTGGCGGATAAGGACTTTAAACCGTAGGCCCAGTGTACGCATTTGGCTCATGTGCACTTTTAAAGAACCCAGAACAAGCTTTAAGAAGAGTAGGGGGTTACCAGTGCACTGGTCCATTAAGACAGTGATTAAGTTCACTTATTGGCATATCCTTGGCGCTAAATAAATGAAATACTTTATTGTATACCTTTTGCAGACAACTGTCCATCAATCCACGCCAGTTCTGCATCTGGTGTCTTAGCAAACTCCAATGAACTCACCATTGCATCAGTCAATCTCACCTGTAAATATTAAAATGTTTGTTAGCAGAATAAAATGTGCACACAGAAACATAAAGGATTTTATACATATAAGGTGCCACTGTACATAAGTAAAATGTATTGTTTTTTTAATATTCAGATTAAAACAAAATGTCTAAATACCTGATATATATGGCTCTCCATAGTGGCATCTACTACCTCATCTACTGCTGGTGTGAAGATCTTACTACCAGGGAGCTGTGCTTTACAGTAGTCGGCAAGGTGTGTTGTGGACTCTTGTGAACCATGAACTAAGATCTATTACAAGGTTAAAATAATTCAATATTCATTTTGCTATAACAAAAACTATCAATTATACAAATAAGAAAAGGTGAACT
>NW_022735212.1:0-2259 GCF_011630105.1 Anneissia japonica | reverse complement strand
ATAAACATATCAACAAACGAAATGAAGTTGTATACTGTAAATTCTCCCTTTTTATTTATTGACTTTTTGATTTATTTTTCTTCTTGTCTATATTGCCTATAGACCAAACAAATTTTTGTAAAAACAAAGGAGTTTCTAATCTTTAAAAGGCAATTATTGAAAATCACATGATCGAATCGACGGAAAATCAACGCACATGGGGAATCAGCGAATTGGTTTAATAAACTTTTGTAAACAGTTTATGACAGGGAGGTTTGGCATTTGTAAATAGGTATTTAATTATAATATTATTAATGCTTGCGGTACACCACATAGATTTTTAATATTAATTTTTAAACCGTTCTTATTAAACGTAATTAAATTTGCTACAGTAGTTTGTATTTCAATCATTAAATAGATTATTGAATCATTGTGATAATGAGCTAGAAATAAGCCTATTTGTTTTCTCTACTCACGTCATGACCACAACGTACGAGCGAGGCTGTTTATTCCTTACTCTCTGCACCCATACAGTACTTCGAAAACACATGCACAGCATGGTATTTTTTTCCAATTAATAGCCAATGTTGTTTTTATTAGTGAGAATGTGGGGAATTATGTTTAAATAAAACATTAAAAATGTTTTGTCTTACTTTATTTGTAATGATTAACTTACAGAAAATATATACATATTTGTTGTTTACTTCTTGCTTCATAGCTTACTTTGTAGAGTGGATCACATGCTCTCTAAACGCGGTCTTTTTCGATGTTTGCACTTGATCGACGGTCGACCCGATTAAAGCGGTGTTTTTGTTAGTGACGACTTTTGTAAATGTGTCGTACAACAATACAGGCTTTGGCCTAGAATAAATGAATATCGTTTTGACTTTGTGGTAATTGAGTGCTAGTTTTATCAGGGAACCTCCATGTTTTGGCCTAGGCCTCCCTAGTAGTAATATTGTATTGTGCATTGTCAAGTGTGTTCATTCAACAAATGACATGAGCAAAATGAAAAAAACACATGTTTCAGCTCATAATATCACTTTTATTTGAAAAGTTCACACAATGATTTAATATTTTATTTAATGATTAAACTACATACTACTGAAAGAAATTAAATTGGGTGTAATAAAAACAAAATTATAATTAAATCAGTCCCGTTTTGAGCTTGGGCACCACTGCTTTTGCTGATGCTAATTTTGAGTGCTAAAAACGCACTTTAACCAGAATTGTTAAATTTATGTGACCGATAATGCAAGTTTATTGAAGTATGACTGCGCATGTGTTAATTATTGCACGTAAATTATTGTTTACTGATTTGTTTACGGTAACGTAAATATATCCACTTTTTAAAAATTCAATTTCAAGCTCTTTTTTAGTGCAATATCCATTTTCCACATGTTCAACTTATTGACCCTTTTGGAAAGCAAACAGAATGTATAAATGTATTTTCTTCTTTCAGTCAAGCAGTTATAGTAGATAGAACTATGTACGTGTCTGGTCAGATTGGTATGGTTCCAGAGACACTCAACTTAGTACCTGGTGGAATTGGGCCAGAAACAGAACAGGTAAAGATAGTCTGGAGTTGCTATCTAAAGTTGGGCACTTACTGCGGCCAACACGAATCTATAAAGAATGCAATGTGATGATGTGCTATGGATTTTTTTAATGGCGATCCGTTCCGACTATCACAGACAATCAGTAGACGGCATCGCATCGTCTAGCACTCACAGGGAACAGAGTTTGATTTGTCTTATGACGGTCGCACGACGGTCGTACGCTTAATAGATACTCAGTTTGTTAATACATAAATACTGTTTTGTCCCTACCTTAAATGATCGAATAAGCGCTGTACCAAACTTGATCGCCCAAAATGCCTCAGAGGTTATTTTTGGGTGTCTAGAGCACAAACAATTTGGCGGGGGAATTCCCCCAGACCTCCAGGGTAGTATTATCTTGATCAGCCCCACTTTTGTCCCCCCCTTTGTTCCTTCTTTTGGACATTTCTGGATCCGCTCCTGCCACTGCCTTAATTTCTTGGTTTAGTTTATATCACATGCATGTCTTACCAATAACAAGTTGATTATACTATTTGATTTTTTTTGCAGGCTTTGAAAAATATGGGTGCTGTACTTCATGCTGCAAATATTGACTACAAAAATGGTATGTTGTTCAGCAAAATTATATAATAAACTGTACAGGGATGAGGGAATGTCCCTTTCCCAAATGTCGATAAAAAGTAACAACTTACCAATCAGAACAGGGCCAGGATTATGTGCT
>NW_022735210.1:454-1654 GCF_011630105.1 Anneissia japonica | reverse complement strand
AGAACGTTTCGGGTCATTTTCAGCATTCCAAAACTTTCCATAATTACGTGCCATACGTTCATTTCCACGCACGCAACACGTAATGAAGCTGGAAATCACGTTTTGTTACATACGTTATGTTCATGACACATTATTCATATCAGGAGTCAGTCTTTGTGCTATTACCGTGCTCACGGGCGTCAAGACGTACGTGTACTCATGCGTAAATCTTTTAAAATGCTCAAAATTATTATTTTTTTTGAAAAACTAATTACAGCATATTTTAGAATATTATGACACTTTTCAATCAGCACCGCATGAGCTTTATGAGGGTCAAAGTACGGCGGATCACCGAACTCGTCCTCAATGACGAGTTCAAATCTAGTTAGACGTAAAATTACTGAAAAATATGCAAATATGTCATTACAGTGTAAGAAACTCAAAATATGTCAAAAATTGTAAATTGAGTCATCTGCACGCGCTGCGCGCGCGAATATGTACGCGCGAGCTAAAAATTTGTGAAAAAGTTGAAATGCTCAGAATCACCTGAAACGTACACAAATTTAGTGAAAACGTGATTTTGAGCAAATTTAATATATAGCGCACGCGTACGTGCGCGTAATGAGCCGCAAATCGAACAGCACTGTGCATATGGATAGTACTTGACATAAAAATTACTTGTGTTTCAATGAAAAAGTCCTTACGGTGATGAATTTATGACCAATCAAACATTTTGCTACGTAAAACGCAAAATTGCGCGTAGATGACGTCACGCGTTACTGATCACGCTGAAAAGCTTATTGTATCGATTCCACGCCAAGACTAATGATTGTTAAACATATCATGTTGATTGGTTAAAGCAATCTTGAGATATCGTGGTCACAAAATTGGGGAGAAAGAAATAAGAAAAAGACTAGATTTGAACTCGTCACTGAGGACGAGTTAGGTGATCCGCCGTACTTTGACCCTCACGAAGCACGCGCGGTTCTGATTAAAAAGTATAATATTCTAAAACATGCTCTATTTAAAGAGTAATTTTGAGCATTTTAAAAGGAATTTTAAAGAAAAAGAGTAATTTTGAGCATTAATACGATTTCGAAATGGCAATTGGTTAGGCTGATATGATCGATAATGTAAAAACGCAAAATTGCGCGTAGATGACGTCACGCATGACTGAGCGCGTTGAAAAGCTTACCATGACTATTCCAGACCAAGCCAAAT
>NW_022735210.1:0-447 GCF_011630105.1 Anneissia japonica | reverse complement strand
TGCGGTAAGTCGTGGCAGTTTTTGAGATATCGTGCGAACAGAAAAGGGGAGAAAGAAAGAAGAATAAGAAAGTTGATTCCGTACAATAACAAGAGGTGATCCGCTAACGTTAGCGGATCACCAATAAGAAAGTTGAAGATGATTCCGTACAATAACAATAGGTGATCCGCTAACGTTAGCGGATCATCAATTAAATGCTAATAATGGCAAAATACGCTAATTTAGTTTGTTAAAAATGAATTTTGAGCATTTTAAAAGATTTACTCATGTGTATGCGCACCTCATGACGCACGTGCGCATCTTAATGTCACTGTTGTCTTTTGATATGAGATATATATGTATCAACTTTCATTGACAAACGCCTGTTGGTGAAGGAGTAATAATCATTCATAGTATTTATAATATACAAATTCAGTTATTTTTACTTCAGGATGGCAATATGGTGAC
>NW_022735209.1:0-723 GCF_011630105.1 Anneissia japonica | reverse complement strand
TAGGACAGGTCCTATAAATATTTCATCTATGTAACCATGCCCCACCCACTGACTGCCGATCAGTTAGATCACAGGTGGGCAAAATGCGGCCCCTGGGCCCCATGTGGCCCGACAGTGATTTTTGTTAGCAGCCCACGAAAATTAAAAACCCTATACGTGCAGTTTTTTTGACTGCCCGACACCGACCATCTCTAAAAAGTAGCATTTAGACTGAGGATAAAGTGGTGTCAAAGCAGTGTATGAAGGTTTGTAGAAGCACACTGGAACCATCAGTGTTTGGGTGCAACACCCAAAGACAAAAATTCACTTCGGCCCTCCGACTAATTTTTATGCCCACCCCTGAGTTAGATCGATACTCAAAAACGAAGTCTTAAATAAACCTTTTTTTTTAAGCATACTGTAAACATGTTGGACATTGTTGAAATTCACTAATTACATATCCACCATTTGCCTGGGATCATCCAGGCAGTTCAAAATCTAATCTCTCAAAATTTTCAAATATTTCTTTATCAATAAATGGTAACATTATTGATAGAGTTGATAGTTTTAAATACTTAGGAATTACCTTTGATTCTCTTTTTACATGGAATAAGCATATTGAAAATTTTTGTACCAAAATTTCACAACGTATTGGTGTTATTCGTAGATTAAGATATTCTTTGCCTAATTTTTCACTTAGACTTATAGCAAATTCTTTAGTATTGCCTTATTTTAATTATTGTA
>NW_022735208.1:0-849 GCF_011630105.1 Anneissia japonica | reverse complement strand
GTATCTTTATTCAATAAACATTATTCAAACATAAGGGATAAACATTGATACAGGCATTGGCGGATCTGGGGGTCAGGGGGTCCTGAACCCCCTCCCTTTGAAAAAAAAAAAAAAATTCTCTATGTACCAGTACACACATAGCCCTATTTACTATAATAAGAATGATAAAACCTTGAATTTTGATTAAAAGACACTTCAGAAGTCCGGAAAACTCATTTCTTGCCATCTAAAAACCAAAATTTTCCCGGGGAGGTCCCCCGAACCCCGTCTTATTTGGGATTCATCCATTTTTTGAAAAAAGAATATGTATGCAGCGACTCAATTTTTGTTATGTACTGTACATACACACATAGTAAGGCTACTAGTATTTAGAATAATAAGAATGAAAAGTTTACCTGACCGTTTTCAAGCGGAGGAAAACCTTAAAATTTAGAAAACTTAAAAGTCATTAAAAGTCACCTCAGAAGTCTGGAAAGCTCATTTCCTTCCATCTAGTGATCAAAGGAGGGCCCCCTTTTCTTTGGGGTTATCCATTTATGAAAAAAAGAATATGTAAGCAACTGCAACTCAATTTTTTTAAATGTACGTATACACACATAAATAGGCCTATTTACTGTAAATAAGAATGAGAAAGTTTACTTGACCGTTTTCAAGAGGGGGAAAACCTTGAATTTTTAAGAACTTAAAAGTCATTAAAAGAATCCTCAAAAGTCTTCCTGCTATCTAGTGAAAAAAAATTTCCCGGGGAGGATCTCCGGACCCTTTCCCCCCCCCCCCCCAAATGTGAACCTAGATCTGCCTCTGTACTGGTATCTTATTCAATAAACATTGTTCATGGCAGTTCTTAAT
>NW_022735207.1:0-553 GCF_011630105.1 Anneissia japonica | reverse complement strand
AGGGTTAGGCAAAGTGAGATAGGCTGAAACAAACACTATTCCATTGAAAGTTTGAAGTTTTTCGGGAAAGTACTCGAAATATGGCGGAAAGTCAAAAATTTGCACTAAGTGCTAAACTCGGCGAGATAGGCACTTTTGTGCAAAAAGTGACAATGTCTAAAAATTGAGTAAAAATGTAATTTTTTTTTGGTAGGCACGGTCTGATAGCCTGAAACAAACATTATTCAATTGAAAGTTTGAAGTTTTTCGGAAAAGTACTCGAAATATGGCAGAAAGTCAAAAATTTGAACTAAGTGCTCAACTCGGCGAGATAAGCACTTTTGTGCAAAAAGTGACAATGTTAAAAAGTTGAGTCAAAAATGTAATAATTTTTGTTAGGTTAGGGTTAGGGTTAGGGTTAGTGTTAGGGTTAGAGTTAGGGTTAGAGTTATGGTTAGAATTAGGGTTAGGGTTAGGCAAAATTGAGATAGGATGAAACAAAGACTATTCCATTGAAAGTTTGAAGTTTTTCGGAAAAGTTCTCGAAATAAGGCGGAAAGTCAAAAATTTGCAC
>NW_022735206.1:0-598 GCF_011630105.1 Anneissia japonica | reverse complement strand
CTTCTATACACAATTTAAAAAAAATTTAAAAGTAGATAGACATTTTAAAAACAAGAACAAAAAAATTTTTTTTTTTTTAAATGAATTAAGAAACATTAGAACATTCAAGATTAAATAGGCCTACATTAAAAATAACAAGCTTCTTTTCTTTTGACTTTTGGTAGTTAATATATATATATATATTTAGAAATTTCGTTGTCTTTATTTATAATGAGAAAATTATTTATCAAAATATTTAATTCAATTTGTTTTTATTTTTGGATACCTTCATGGGTAATCAACATTGTGACAATGAACGCGCAAGACCACACGCGCCGCCAAAGCTTTTGGTGAATTGAATCTCAAACGCGATAACAAAAGCTCTCTAATGACTTAAGTTACTGCATGATTGTTTTATAATTTCAATAAAACTAATTTCTTCTAATTTTAAATATATTTTCCCTGAATTCGGGATTATTCGTCGTCATGCGTGGACTAAATGCGTGAAAAATTTAAGATCACGCATGTGTTTCTGCCAAATGCGTGTTACATCAAAAATCACTTTGAAGCGGGACCGTCCCGCACGATGCGCGAGAAACGGTTGGTAATGCGTTTTGTA
>NW_022735205.1:0-746 GCF_011630105.1 Anneissia japonica | reverse complement strand
GGTTTAACGAAGATAATTCGAGGACTACGCCTATATCTACAATAATATGCATATTCGTGTTTTTTTTTGTATTCATTAGAAATTGTAATTAATGAATTATTTCTATTAAACTTTATAGAATGGATCTAACTATAAATTGTCCAATTATTTAATGTTATCATCATCATGAAGTATCTTTTCTTTTTATTTTATTTTTTTTATATTAAAGATGATTTAATTCTCCTGATATTTAATCAACTGCTGTACGTAGATACGCTGTTATCTGTTCACAACAACAATGGCTTGATGTTCCATATTAGAGGCCTAGGTCGGGCAACCCACTACTCTTCTTCTCGTAGAATGAGGTGGGTTCGTTAGGGTCCCGGGTTAAGGTCAGGGCCGGCGGGTAAGATGAATTGGAATATGAATCAGGGGGATCTGGGTTCCAATTCATGGGGTGGGGTGAAAATTTTTCCCACAAACCCCAAAAAGTAAGGGAGTCCGGAGTCCGGGGTCCTTCCCCAGGAAATTTGGATCCCTAGATTGCGGGAAATGAGCTTTCCCGACTTTGAGCTAGGTGACTTTTAAGTTTTTCGATCCACCCTCTTGAAAATGGTCAAGTAAACTTCCTGATTATTACAGTAAATAGGCCTTATGTGTGTGTGTGTATATATATATATATATATATAGCCTACATGCATAACAAAATTGAGTAATTGCATAAGTATTATTTTTACATGAATCGATAAATCCCGAAAAAAGAAAGT
>NW_022735204.1:0-1373 GCF_011630105.1 Anneissia japonica | reverse complement strand
ATGGGAAAAATTATGTTAGGTTAAAATAAAAATGTACAAAAACAAACAATACAGAAAAGGAGGGGAAGCCTTTTAATTATGTATAATAATTTGATGTCATATTACAAAACGTGTAGGTTTGCCACCTTGACTTTTGATGTGTCCAACATTCACTATAAACTCGTAAAATGTAATAATGTGCCATTATCAATTTTATATTATTTTCGGTACAATTTTTAGCCGGTCCGGACTTCTTTGCTTTTCCTCCTTCTTTCTGTGTTTTTTGTAGACTTTAATAAAAAATAATATAATTGTAACATTATTATTTATTGCTTTATTCAATATTAAGTGTTATTATAAACTTTAACGATTACATAATTTCATATAATATATTTATTTCAAATAAATACGGTACCTAAACAGTTATATTTAATTAAATATAAACTCTGTATAGGTAGATTAGATCAATAGAAAATGGAAAGAGTAGTAATCTTTATCTATTTATCAACAAGAATAACATTTTAAATCTTGTAATCAATTTTGATATTGCCGGAGTGAGTTTCGACCTAGGCAAACCTTGCTGAAAAGGTACAATTTTTCCATAAAAAGGCTTCTTCTAAGAATGGAATGACTTGTTCGAACTGTAGACCAATTCCAGTTTTTAATCGTGTGGGAAATCCACTCATGATGAATTGTTTCAATTTCTCTCTTAATTGTTTTTGACGTAATTATGTAAGGCATTCTTTCTCTGTATTATCATTAAAATGAAAATGTGATTGTATTGTTTAAAGTTTCTGTAATAATATTAATTGTTGACATTCCTTGCTATTTTTATGTTGTTTTTTTCCCCCTTATTTCTTTGTTAAGCCTTATTTAGGCATTATACAAATAATACGAAGTAGTAGTAGTTATAATAATAATAAAAATAATAATTATAAAAATAATAATTATAATAATAATATTAATATCAATAATAATAATAATAACAATATCAAAAATAAAATAATATTAATAATAACAATAAAAATAATAATAATAATAATAACAATAATAGTAATAATAATAGTATTAGTAATATATACATGTTCAATATATATATTACTAATATATATATATATATTAGTAATATATATATTGAACATGTGTTGCTTCAAGTGGCCTGGTATTCGAAGCAAGAAATCAATATTAGATTCATTGATATGTCTTTCAAACACCGCTAAATCTTCAGTGCCACACATGGTATAAATAGTCAGTGCTTGTACCGTAGTACAACTGTACGATATTAGATAAATGAGTAATTTAGCCGCAAAGTGATAACTGAATACCCCTATACTTATAAAGTCTTCTTTACTCTACATACATAAATCTATAGGTTGCCAGATGCTATTTCCATG
>NW_022735203.1:0-3235 GCF_011630105.1 Anneissia japonica | reverse complement strand
AACGAAACAAAGCAAGACAAAACAAGATAAAAATAAAAAAAAAACATAAAAAACGAAAAAAAAAAAAACAAAGAAAAAAAGCAAAAGCAAAACAAAATTGAATTTTATTTGAATATTCCAGGATAAGTCTGTTCTGAATGTCACACCTAAATGCTTATGAGAAGAAACAAAGTTGACCACTTTTAGGTTAAAATATATATATTCATGTTGGTATCTAGTGATTTCAGAGTAATTAGCATTGCTGTAGTTTTTATAAATGTCAAATGTCACTTTCCAAATTACAGCCCAGACAGAAATTAGGTTTCGATCTTTATTTATTTTAGTTTCAGCAGCAGTTCTGTTGGTACATATGTCATAAAACGATGTATCATCAGCATATGAACTGGTATTACATTCCAAACCATTGGCAATATCGTTAATATATATTAGGAATAAAAAGGGCCCGAGTACGGATCCCCGAGAAACCCCGGCATTTACAGGTTTCCAGCTGCTAGATTAGCCTTTTATTACCACGCGCTGTTTTCTGTTAGATAGCTTTCTGAACCAATCATGAAGTTTTCCAACAGTGTCATTTTGTTTTAATTTGAAAAGAATACCATTGTGCCATACTTTATCATGATGCTTTGGAAAGATAGCACAAACTTCCTGTTTATTATCCAAAGGTTTATAAAATTTATCAGTGAGATAACCTGATTGAAAGAAGACAAAAAATTATTAAGATGAAAATAATTATTTTTCCCTATTTGGCATCTGGCCAAACGATAGACAATAGTTAAACAATTTGGTAAGTGGGATTTTGAGTACGCAAGATGCTCCTTTAAGAACAATACAATCAACTTCATAATGGCCACTCGCTTTGCTTGTATCTAGAGATTTAAGGTAATGTAAGATACGATCGGACGATAATACTATGCTATCTATTCTTTCTCCAGTTTTAAGAAAGTGTGTTGGGCTATCAGACGACCCTGAAAGGGCCTGTGAGGTAAAATATTCATTAAAAGCTTCAGCTTTTTCAAAATTTAATAACATGGGAGGCTCATTTCCAACTTATTTAATTTTTGTTTGACATAGCTTGTTTGCAATATTCCACAATTTCTTTGTATTGCGCGTACTAGAATTAAGCATACGAGAATGTTTTAATATAAAATCTTCCTTTGAGTTTTTTATGGCACAACTTACTTTCTTCTTCTTTTTAAAAACGATCCATATCATTTTGTGATCTGTATCGTATCAAATGAAGACGATTTCGCTTGCGAATTAGAGTTTCAACGTGCGATTTCATCCAGGGTTTATCTTGGGCCTTTACTGTAATTGTCTTTGAAATAATATGTCATCAATACATTTTAATAAGGAAGCTACCCATGTACTAGGTTTCTTCTACGTTTGAACATACATATGCATTATCTCAACCAACCTCCTGTAAGGCAGACCAGAACGAGTCCATTTAGATTGGGAATACAAATATTTTCTTTTATATGATTTTTCGAGGATGAATGAATATAAATATGGGCGAAAACTGGATAATGATCAAAAGTTGATATTGGACATAGAGAGCCAATGATGGAAACATTTTGATGGGTGATCATGTGATCAATGCACCTTTCATTATTTTGCGGTCTCATTCGGTTTGGAGATGAGATGTGCTAAATTAAATTGTTTTGTATGAGGAAGTTATATAAAGTTCGACCAAAACGGTTTGTATTACCTCTTGTGTTTTGAGCATTCATATCTCCGAGTATAAGAATACTATTTGATCGCGAAGAGATGTTATTATTTATAGTTTCCTGAAAATGATTAAACTGATTTACAAAAGATGGTAGGCCTACATTTAACGACACAGTACTATGTACAATAATAATAATAATAATAATAATAATAATAATAATAATAATAATAATTAATTAGTATGCCTACTTAATAATAATAATAATAATAATAATAATAATAATAATAATAATAATAATAATATCAGGAATTTATAAGGCGCCAATTCAAAAAAAGATCAAAAGCGCACTATGCAAGTGTGATACCCTTGGAGAACAATATGGTCTTAATTTGCGATTTAAAGTTGCAGTGATTAGAAGAAGTAGTTATATTAATAGGAAGCTGGTTCCAAAGAAAAGCAGAGGCAAAGGAGAATAGGTTTTGGTAGAATATTTGGGAACAGAAAGGAGATTTCGAGAAGATGAACGGAGACGGCGTAATGGAGTATACTTAGTAAGCAGGGCATTTAAGTAGGACGGATGTCTAGAACATATCGCTTTGTAGGTGAGAACTAACAATTTAAAAACAATTCGTTGCTTGATCGGCAACCAGTGAAGTTTTATCTCCGAGAATAAGAATACTATTTGATCGGGAAAAGAGATGTTATTATTTATAGTTTGCTGAAAATAACCAAACTGATTTACAAACGACGGTAGGCCTACATTTAACGACACAGTACTATGTAAAATAATAACAATTAATTAGTATGCCTACGAAAAATAAACGATTCGAATACGAAAATGATCTTAGAGAAAATATATGAAAACGTAGAGTGAAAATGGATAAGTGAACTTTCATACAAAATAATGATTCAGCAAGTGCTTATGTAATTTATTTTGACATCAACAGGTATTCTACATATTTTTTATACATAAAACAAATATCTTTAAAAGAACTACTATATAAGAACGAAAACAATCAGCTTTAAATGCTTCATATAAGTTTTTCATTACAAACACCATATTTTTTCCGGAACAATAAAGGTGTTAATTGTCGAGGAACATGTATGTTCTTTCATTTTTTTTTTTACAAAAAAACAAAGATATGTATATAAACTGTACATATAAGCCAATGTATGTAATATTATTTATTGATAATTTGATCTGCTGCTTGAAGTTTTTGACAACATGATGATTAGAATATAAATTTGGGCCTATTTAGAGACTATTGACACAAATGGTACTTAGAAATTGATCACACGTAACCTTTTGTAAAAAAAAAAAAAACAATAATGTTTAAAATGGTGTTGCAAGTCATAAAAATGTGAAATCAATAGAGCAACAATTAGGGCTATAAAATAAGTTATATAAAACTGTCAATATTGTGTTATTTGGTAAATTTCAAACATAACAATAATGCAGACCACCTAAAACCATAAAGAAAAGTAGAAAAATAATGAACACGTGATTTCGGAAGGTAAGAAAAATTCATCCTGAATCAGCGTCGTTTCCTTTTACAAACGTTGGACTTA
>NW_022735202.1:0-772 GCF_011630105.1 Anneissia japonica | reverse complement strand
CTGCCTTTAATCGCATTGCGTGGTCCACTCGTATACGCGTTGCTTTATTTTGCGAGGCTCCCTTATTGCAATTTCATTCATGCACAAGATTTCTTACATGGAGGATCCGACAGTCTCGAAAAAATTGACCATTCTGTGTAGAGGAGCCTCAAAACTAAAACTACTACAGCAGTCCGCCACTTTCACTCGGCTACCAATCACTACACAGATTTTCACTAAACGAATAAAGAACCTCCAATTCGCAACCACTTCGCGTTATAATTTCACTCTCTATAAAGCTCTATTTCTAACATGCTATTCTGCCTGCCTACGAGCCCCAGCGAAATTGTTGCTACGAAAACTCTTGAACATGCGCTAACGTCCAACAACATAGTACTTCATAAGGATAAAGTAGTCATCACTTTCCGCACGTTCAAACATAGCAAAGGTCCACATCCAAAATATGTACTTAAGGAAAATCGTGGAAGCTGCCTGTGCCCTGTGAAAGCACTACACCTATACGGAAAAATTCGCCCCAAAGTGGAAGGTCAATATTTTGTATTTCCAACTGGTATACCAGTAAACAGGGCACATCTGTCTGAAACACTAAGATTGTGCGCAAGTTATGCCAATCTAGACCACAGGCGTTTCAACACTCTTTCAGGATAGGAAGGGCAACCAAACTACATAGCCTAGGCGCTGCCGAGAACGAAATTATGGTTTCTAGCAGATGGTCGAGCAACGCTTTCAAACGGTACATCAGACCAGGTCATTTTACCCTTAACAATAGCTA
>NW_022735201.1:0-786 GCF_011630105.1 Anneissia japonica | reverse complement strand
TAGATGCAAATTAGGTATTATGTGTTTTTGAGTAGGAATTTGGCACGGTGTCTGCATTTTGAAAGAAGTTCGTGCCTTTTGTTCAAAGTAGATTGTTTGTCTGCATAAATTATATGAAACTTTTCTGCGTTGCATAGATTGCATCGCTTTGTTTTGGGTGAGTGGGATGAGGCTCTATCAATAATGGACCATTTGATATTGTATTGTGTTTTGCTGTCTTTTAGTTTCCATATTAACTTTGAAAGTTCTGTGCTGTTTCTGTGTTTTGGTGCATTGAATGTGTGCTTATGATTTGTATATCGGGTTTAAATGCGGTATCTGTGAGCCCGATGTAATGCTTTGATTCTCAGTTTGTTGTGATTGTAGCTTTGTAAATAATTGAGGAGGTGAGGCAGTTTCCCGAGAGTGGGCAATCTTCTTTAATCCGACAGTTGCATAGTTTGGTCGGTGCTTGTTGTTTGGTGTGGAGAATAGAAGGTGGTTGGAAGGTGATTGTTGTGGGCTTTGATGGTGCTGCCCATGTTTCTTGTGCAACTGTAGCTAACTTTTACGTTGTTCTTGTTGAACAATTTGTGCAGGATGCTGTCTTTGTGGAAGTGCTTTTTGCCCAGGTTAAGGAAAGTTCTGCCGATGTTTGTTTTGACGTTTTTGCTGAAAGGTGGGTTGTACCATATGATGTTCCTTTTTCTTCTGGCTTTTGAGTTGTTTGTGGGTGGTTTTACGTATTTCATCTTGTGTTGAAATCCGCTGTCCCTTAGTGCTTTTTGGTAGTCGGGGGCGGCCTTT
>NW_022735200.1:0-2294 GCF_011630105.1 Anneissia japonica | reverse complement strand
TATATATAAAATAATTATATAATATAATAATAATATATAATATAATATATAATATAATAGATTTTAGATTGGTTACTTTACTGATATATCAAACATTTTGATAAAACCACAGTAAAGAAATACAATTACAACGAGACAATTCAAGATTCCAGGGACTTCCCTCTCCATAGAAACAGCTCGTGTGAATTTGAGGAGTGGCAGCAAAATTTCAAAATCTTGACGACTCATGAGACTAATGAATTTGTCATAGTCATTTAAGCTATCAAAGTTGTTTATACCATCCCTAACATTCGAAAATAAAGTGTTTATGGTTAGAGTATTGAGTGCAGTTTATTAAAAAGTGCAATTCATCCTCTACCTTACCAGAATTACAATTGTAACATATTCTCCTATCTGGGCTAATTGTTGGTCTAGTATATCGACCTCTCTCAATCATTAGATTGTGAGCACTGGTTCCCAGTTTACTGTAATACGATCTAAAACTTCTCTTAAAAAATAAACAATAATTTTCGCACGCAAAAGTAGTTTTAAATTTACAATAAGTACGTAGCTTGTTTTGAGTGTTATTAATACTATATAACCATTGATTAGAGAAGTTATCTTTTAACGAATCAGTAATATGTGTATTGAGATTAGCTATAGTGAACGTGTTTGGTTTAATCCAAACATCTAAGTTACATTCATTTAGTAAAGATTTGTTTTTTATCTTTCATGTGGGAAGCTCCCACTCTTATTATTCACTTCTGTAAGCATTTGTTACTTACAATAAACATCAGGATAAAAATAAATTAGCATTATCATGTTTTAGTAAAGATGAAATACCGGACGACCATGTATATCCATATATATATTTGTTTGAATCGTCAAGTTTTCTATTATCAGTTAAAGCATCAATAGCATAAAACATTTTTATTTCATTTAGAGAATGCCAATATTTAACAGCATGACTAAACATGGATATTAACACGGGGTAACATTGAACTAGTTCACCTATGACTGCGTTGTTTGTAGTTCGTTTATTAACACCAAGTAAAACAAAGCAAATTTTAATATGAATCTGTTCGCCACAATAATTGTTATATATCGAATGTAGATTATTATGGTTAAGCCCGGTAAGTAGATACATAGACCATACCTCGCTACCATATGATAGAATTGGTAGAATTAATGATTTAAAAAGCTTCATGGTAATTCAACAATTTTCCCTAATATTACTTCGTATTTTGAAGTATGCCTTTGAGGCCTTGCTTTTCAACAAATTCATAGCATTTTTAAAAGATCCAGATGGAGTAAAGTTTATACCAAGAGAGCAGTATTCATCTACAGTATCTATAACCTTATTGTCAAAACGGAAAGCAAAGCTTTTTAACTTTCTACAACTCTTGTTAAAGATCATTGCTTTAGTTTTGTTTATATTTACCGTAAATTTCCATTTATCGCAATACTTAACTTATCTAAGGCATTTTGCAGTTGAACACGTGTCTCTGATATAATCACAAGATCATTCGCGTATTAAAGACAGGAAAGAGAAGAACCATTCAGGCTAACCGGATCACATGCGATGTTGAATATTGAAGGCAAATCATGTAAAAAACTTAAGTTGCATCCCTGTTTAACGCCCATGGAACGTATCTGTCAGCTTATTATTACATTTTATGGAGAAACGCATATTTAAAAAGTTACCGCTAACACACATGTTGTTAAGTTTAACAAAAAGTGCATTTCGCCATACTGTATCGAAGACAGCTTTTGAAGTCTACAAAACAGACAAATAAGTATGACTTACTGCATTTGTTAATAAGGATATGATGGAACATCGTAGACTACCCTGTAGCTTTTCAACGAATAAAGTCCTATAAAAGTCATTGTGTAATAAAATGCTTCTTACGGCATTCGAACCTGCGACCTCTCGCTGACAAGGCGAGCGTCATAACCACTAGACCACGAAGGCTTCATGGTTGAACAGGTCCAAATAACCGTCGGGAACATTGTATTACACAATGCTACGCCTCAAGAGGGCGTTCGGCCAGATATATCTGGCAATACGGCTAGGAATACTGTCGTATATTATATATGGTATTGATTAGATAAATTAGTCTGGATTAGACTATTTTATCTGAAGAGTGCTGCACCATGTATGTGTAGCACGAAACTAAATAGTAATAAATATGTCTAATCAAAGCTACTGTTGAACCTCTCATTTTTTGTCTATATATATATTTTTTGTCTTTAATTCGCTCTGGTTTCATTACCATCGAGCACTCTGCTGATAATATTTGCAACACGTTCAACTG
>NW_022735199.1:0-851 GCF_011630105.1 Anneissia japonica | reverse complement strand
CTTATTCAAACTGGGCGCTTATTCGCGCGAGTACGGTAATTAAATTACTGGCTGATAAGATTTTTTCATATTCCGTCTTGATCTTATTACACAGATACGGTATAGGCCTATGTATACTTGTGACTATTTCCTTGCATCAAGAGTCTTGTTACTTACACTAATAGTATAATCTTAGCTCAAGTTTTAGATTTTGCTGACAAATTTACAATTTCATTTAGCTTCTATTTCACAAATAATGGGATATTAGTGGGTAGAGAAACAAATCGTATGTCCAGCAAATCTAATTTATATTGCAGTTTATTTCTTTTTGTTCCCACCAAAACAAATTGAACTACAGTACTGGAGTATACATCAAGTTTACACTAGCGAGCGGTCGTGACCCAAACAAAATTTGGCAGCATATGGAGCCCGGTATTTGCAGGACAATCGAAATATATTTTTATACGCGCTGTTCTTTGTTTCATTTAGCTGTCTATCATGCATAATAGTACATTTTCGAATGCTATTGACGATAAAACCCAATAACCGCTTTACCTCTATGACTTATAACAATGAGCTTCTTCTATCTACATGATGCTCTACCATACCATGGGTCATGGGTCATGAATCACTAGGCATCAGGACGCATGCAATCCTTAAAATGTTAACATGTTTATGATAAAGTTTTTACTTCCTAGGATACTACCTTAAATTCAGCACAGCTTATTAATAAATAAGAATTAGTACCAACATTGGGAGTTATTCTTATAGTTCCAGGAGCGTAGCACTGGACAGGGGCGGACTTAGGGGGAGATAAAAAAAAGAAAAAAAGAAAGAAAAAAATGATAGCCCAGAACGCCTCAAATGTTATT
>NW_022735198.1:0-872 GCF_011630105.1 Anneissia japonica | reverse complement strand
TCGATCGCCGGCATGATAGAGACCTGTCTCGATCATCTGGGAGTGGGAGGAAACGTGCAGCTTGGCTCTCGTCCTAGGATCTCGCGGCACCCGGGCGGGCGTATCGAATGGCTGCACGCCGACCTGTTCACAGCCATCTTCTCGTTGGAGACTCTGAGAGATACGATCGAAGATCTGGCGGTCAAGGCGGAAAAACTCGTGCTGGCGACGACGACGACGACGAACGAGCGGGGATCGAACGACCCGGTTCTCGACTTCGAGCTTGCGGACGCGGACGTTCGAAGTTTCGTCAACGAGGTTGTCGACTATCCGCGCAACCCGTTGAGGAACTGGTTCGTATTTTGCAGTTACGCGAAGAGCTTGGGTTCGTCGTTGATCCGTCCGCTGCGGCTTCTCACGGAGGTCGGCGAACGAAAATCGACGTTCCCGGCCGACGCCGACGTTTGTGGAAGAGGTTGCGCTCCAACGGAACCAAGCTGCCACCGTGCGTGTCCGAGTCGACCGTGCTTCACGAGCCTGACAGGGACAAGGTGATCAACGTGTTTCCTCTCTTCTCCGGTGCACACGACGACCGGGAAGTGGAAGACGACATCCGGATGGACGAAAACAGGATAAGGCGGCAGAGATTGCGGCGGTGCGTCGAGGAGGTCGTCGGCGACTACGTTCCTCGCTTCGTCGACCGACGCACTCTGCCCGGAGATCTCGAACTCGGAGTCGTCGACATGGACGCGACGAACCCGTGCGCCTGCACCGTGCTCTGAAAGATAAAAAAGGTTCATAAAGCGTCCGTTCTCGATACCTTCTCCCACAACGCGATCGAAGTTAGCACGGTGAAGATCACTATTCGAGAATGTCGACAACCGAAAGCAGCG
>NW_022735197.1:0-1482 GCF_011630105.1 Anneissia japonica | reverse complement strand
GTCACAATGTCCGATCAGCCATTATGAAGTAAAAAATCGTATCTACAACTCATGTGCTTTCAGATCATGTAATAAAAATTGGGGGTCACCTTTCATCCTAAGGAGCTATAACTGATTAAAAATATTCATGGTTTTATGCATATATAAATGTTGACTCACGCGTACGTGCACGCTAAAAAGCGCGAATGGAAAATTAAGGTACATAACATTCAACCTTGACCTGAAGCTTATGCTCACCTAATATGATTTAAAAATGACTAATGATTAAGATTATATGTGGTCATCAACGTTTTAAAAAAAGAGAAATAAGGGGGTCAGAAAAAACAATTTTTTTGTCCATGATGACGTCATCAAAAAGTAAAAAGATGTCAAATATATGAAAGAGAATTGTCTTAGCTATAACATACTCAAAGTTGGAAGACGATCGACCAAGGATAAGCGAGATACGCTCAAATGCGTATTTTCAAAAATGACGTAAAAGCTATAAGTCACTTTCTTTAAATTCAGATGCCAATATGATGACGTCACAATGTCCGATTAGCCATTATCATCTATAAAATAATATTTACAACTTATGTGCTTTCAGAATATGTAATAAAAATTGGGGGTCACCTTTCAACCTAAGGAGCTATAACTGATTAAAAATAGGTCTGATTTTAGCATAATTCCACTGTATAGCGGCAAAATACGCGCAAAGATACCTATGTTTGATGCGCACGTACGGCATTGCTATTGGCCAAAAGATGACCGAAAAGAATGCACATTTGTGAAAACAATGTCAGAAACCCAAAATATGTAAAATAACGTAATTTCTAGCTTTCGTACGTGCTGTGCACGTAAAAATGCGCGCGCGTAGTGGAAAATTTCAAAAAAATTTGAAATGCTCAAAATTTCCTAAAACGTGCTCTAATTTAGTTAAAAAGTGATTTCGAGCATTTTAAAATTTTGACGCGTGCGCGTGCGTGCGCGTTAATAAGCGCACGCGTAAAATTAGGGTACTGTACATTCAACATTAACCCGAAGTTAATGCTCACTTAATACGATTTCGTAATGGCAATTGGTTAGGCTGATATGATCGATAATCTAAAAGCGCAAAATTGCGCGTAGATGACGTCACGGCATGACTGAGCGCGTTGAAAAGCTTACCATGACTATTTCAGGCGAAGACAAAATGATCGATGTAGCGACCGTGTGCGTAACTCGTGGCAATTTTGAGATATCGTGCGAACAGAAATGGAAGGAAAGGTAGAATAAAAAAAAGTTGTAAGATCTCTGACAATAACAAGAGGTGATCCGCTAACGTTAGCGGATCACCAAAAAGATCCTGACAATAACAAGAAGTGATCCGCTAGTGTAGCGGATCACCAATTATCTGAAAAGTGATATTTTTAAAATTGTAACGCACAAGTACGAATATCTAAAACGACGTGCCTGACGACGATATAATGGCACATGAATTTAAATTTTGTCAAGTTTAATTTA
>NW_022735196.1:0-1250 GCF_011630105.1 Anneissia japonica | reverse complement strand
TCCCGCCATCTAGAAATCAAAATTTTTCCGGGAGAGGAATGTTGACCCCACCACCTAGATTTGATTGCAGATCTGCATGATTCATATTCCCATTCATCTTATATAAGCTGTGGCGTAACAGGCAGGGGGTCGGGGGGGGGGGAAAGACTGTCGGTTTTTACCGGGCTGACCAAGCCGTCGTACCGGGCTGGGTAAGAAGAGAGAAGAAAGAGGGGAGAGCGGGAGGGAAAAAGAAAGAAGGGGAAAGAAAAAGGAAAAGAAAAGGAGAAGAGAAAAATAAAGACAAGAATAAAAAGGAAGATATAATGAACAGAATACCACCGGGGACAAGGGGAAAATATCCATCAGTGGAAAATCTTTCCCCATTGAATGCCCTTTTCATCCGAGAAAATTCCTGAAAATCTCAAATTTTAAATCGCATATTTTGTTGAGGTAGGCCAATTTCCTATAAAAATTGCACATTTTAGGGAGTTTTGATCAATTCCGACGAAATTAGAATTAAAAAACACACAAATTTTTCACACGCATTTTTTCATGTTAGAGATTGAGCTTGCTCTCCTTTGCCTTTCTAAGTTATAACACATAGACCCAAACTCAAGAAAGAAAATTTAAGATAGATCGTTTTACCTAAAAGAAGGGCCTCAATGTGTAATGATGTTGAAAGAATATGTTTGTAATAAATAAAGCAATAAGGAAAATGCTTATATTCAGTTTTCAAAAACGAGTGTGGCCATATATAACATAAGAGCATTTCTTGTTGAGGTAGGCCAATTTCCTCTAAAAATTGCACATTTTAGGGAGTTTTGATCAATTCCGACGAAATTAGAATTAAAAACACAAACATTTCTCGCGCGCTTCGCGCGCATTTCTTTGGGTTAAAGCTTGTGCTTGCCCTTCTTTGCCTTCTAAGTTATTTGAAAACATAATAGTCCCAAACTTGAGAAAGAAAATTTAAGATAGATCGTTTTACCTAAAAGAAGGGCCTCAATGTGTAATGGTGAAAGAATAGGCCTATGATTGTAATAAATAAAACCACGATGAAAATACTATTATTATTTAGTTTCAAACACATGTGTGTGGCCTATATTAATAATAAAATAAGCCCTATGTCGTATTGTTTTCTATATGGGGGTGGGGTATCACACCAAGTCATAAATTACTAACCGGGAAAATTATTACCTTTGCCGCCCCCCGACCCAAGACCCCTGTTACGCGCCTGCTTATAAGTGGGCCCCCCACTTTGAAAAACG
>NW_022735195.1:0-549 GCF_011630105.1 Anneissia japonica | reverse complement strand
TATACCACAATTGATTTTAATTTATTTATATTATTATTATTATTATTATTATTATTATTATTATTATTTATTATTATTATTATTATATTATTATTATTATTATTACTTTATTATACTTTCTTTAACATGCTTAACTCTAGCCAAAATGGATATAGTTAAACACAGTGCTAAACTGCTTTATACCACCATTGTTTTCAATTTATTTTGTGATTGTTGTTCATTCTTTTAACATGCTTGATTATAGCCAACTTGATATAGTCAAACACAATGATAAAATAGTTTATATCTTAATTATTTTAATATATTTTTTGTTCTTTTTTTTTTGGCGATTTTATAATAAATAGAGTAGTACAAAAAAGTAGTTAAATACATTATTTTACTGGTATTTGGAAATACAACTGTAAGCTCTAACAAAAACCTTCTCTATTATTGCTATTATAAATGATATTAATATTATTATTATTATTATTATTATTATTATTAGTATTATTATTTATTTATTATTATTACTACTACTACTACTATCATCACGGAGATGTAAAAAATTAA
>NW_022735194.1:0-522 GCF_011630105.1 Anneissia japonica | reverse complement strand
TGTTTGTATATATACTTATATATAAGTGTACATTATATATAAGTATATAAGAATATAAGTGTATGTATATATAAGTATATATATAGGCCTATAAAAAAATATATATGTAAGTATGTGTATATATGTATATATATATATAAGTATGTATATATAAATATATATACGTATATATAAGTATGTATATGTATATATATATATAAAAGTATGTATATATATAATATATAAGTATGTATATATATTATAATGCATATATGTATGTATATATATATATAGGCCTATATAAGTATATATGTAAGTATGTGTATATATGTATATATATAAGTATGTATATATGTATATATATGTGTATGTATATATATATATGTATATATATGTGTATATATGTAGATATATTAGTATGTATATATATATATAAGTATGTATATATATAAGTATGTATATTATGTATATATATATACGTATATATGTCTATATATTATGTATATATATATGTATATATATATATATATATATATATAAGTA
>NW_022735193.1:0-739 GCF_011630105.1 Anneissia japonica | reverse complement strand
ATTTATCACTGTGCTTTATAATTTAGATAGTAAATAAACATCTAATTTGTGCAGTATGCATTTTTAAATTGGCCAATTCAAAAACACAACAAAGCTTGTGTTATAAATATATTGTGAACATATGACATTGTGGTGCTTCTGATAGGTAGAATATTTTCTTTTGTTATAAATTGCATTGTATATTATCTTACCAAATATGGAAAAGGAGAACACAATTTTTGTTTATACATAATTAAAGCATTCAATAGCATTTAATTTTAAAAAAGGCTACAAATCTTGTGAAAATTTAATTAAACATTCTTAAAAATTGTATTTGAGGAAATAAGATTCTCCTATTTCATGTTTTGATAAATAATTTTTTTCAAAGGTGTATGTATATCCATTGTTTACAGTATATATATAATATTATACTACGGAAAATGAAGACAAACTATAATTACACTTGTTTTCAAAAATTTCTTGTAAGATCTTTAAACATTGTATGTAGTGTTAATCTCTGAAGGATCAAAACATCCTTTGGATTGAAAATTTTAATAATCTTCTTTGTTTTTCCATAATTACATGTCACGATTTTAGTACCAACATAAATTGTGTAAATTTTAAATTTCCAAATTTTTTATTTTATTTGAAATTTATACACCTACATTAAATTTGAAATTGTTTAAAATATTTCTAATTGGCTATGCTGCAAAATTTTACAAACAGCAAATTCAGTGTGTGCATTAATTATTGTGCTTTC
>NW_022735192.1:0-1392 GCF_011630105.1 Anneissia japonica | reverse complement strand
TCTTATAAATTATAAGAAAGAAAAGGAAAATTAGAATTTAGGTCTGAGACTGCCATTTCCGGCCATCTAGATTTGTCATAATCATAAATTTTCCTCCTCAGCCCCACATCCGGGGGCAGGTTATCTATTCAAATTGTGAAAGTCCCTCCCTGTCCCCCTCTCTTTCGCTTTCATGGAGCCGCCACTGATAATGATAAATTAAGTATAAATCACCTTATGTTTGTGAAATCAAAATGCTTACTAATAATTTGTGTGCTTCTTATCTCCCTAGTCCTGTTAAATTTGATCGGAAATTAAACAGTTTCCACTCACAATTGTAGTCACATAATACTACTTTCACAAAAGCGAAATTCAAAAAGAGGAGAACAGGAAAAACCTCTTGATTGATTTTAAAAGTACTGTACATGCGAGATCTTATTTGTTTTTCATGGTTCGTTCGAATACGTCACAAGCTAAGTCAGAAGATACCGGTAATAAATCATTCTTTTTATTAATGTTATTTTGCACGAAATATAACTGGGCATAGGCCTATATGATTACCAGGATAATTTTTTTTTAAAAACTATGATGAGTATTTCAGTGGCAGATTCAAGGGACACAGTCGGCCCAACCTCCCTATTATTTTTTCAAAATTTAAAAGTGGAAAGAAACGAAAATTATAGGCCTATTCAATTACGCTGAGAGTGCCATTTCCGGCCAATTCCTGGATTCGCCACATTTTGAAAATGTAGTGTGGAAGTAAATGTTAAATTAAATGGCATTCCTTAAAATCAATTAGATAAGACTTATAAAAGGTTATAGGAGCCAGAGCTTCCGGGGGCCGCTTCGCCCCTGCCTAGACCCTAACCGGGAACCTAGGCAACCTCCTGGCCCCAGACCAAGACGTGGGCTCAAGGCTTTCTTATTTTGCATTTCGCGATGTGTATAAGAACGGATCGACGCCCTTGGTAGCTAGCTGTACGAAAAAGACACAATAACGTCAGAATACTTCAACTTTACTTAAATAAACATCAGAACTGCCAACGATCAAGGTGTTTAACAACCGAGTTAGCCATTAAAGGGGTGCCATACGCAGCAAAAGTCCATGTTAAAATCAAAATGTAATTGCAAAATTCAATGTCTAATTTATCAAAACTTAGGCGTAAATTTCTCAAAATGTAGATCTAGTTTCCCAATGGCAACTAATTTTTCCAACTTAACTTCTCAATAATACCTCCATGGTTATAATATCTAACAATTTCCGTGTTTACATTCTGAGACGTGACGTACGTACGAACTTGCGTACTTGCGTACGTACGTACGTGTGTTGCGTAAATGAGTACGCGCAGACTGTTGAAGGTATTCAACAGATATTAATTAATAAATGATTAAGGATTATAATAAACTAATTCA
>NW_022735191.1:0-661 GCF_011630105.1 Anneissia japonica | reverse complement strand
ATGACGTCATGAGGGACCCGATCGCACACGTGAATATTATAAATTAGATGACGTTAAGGATTTCTAAGATTGTATGACCGATGACGTTATGGTCTCTCGATCGAAGCATATAAAAGAGATCGTCGGGAAGTGTACCTCAAACCGTACGAATTCCGGAATTTATCTGAAGCAACAATCAATCGCTCTGAGGCAGCAGCAAAACAGTCAGTCGATCAAGACAAGACAAGAGGCAACAGCAACGAAGCAACGATGGATCCTACTCACTTTACTTGTCCTTACGACGTTAGCCACACGGTAAAAAGGACGAAGTATATTCAACATCTGATTAAATGCAGGAGAAACTACAACGGTCCTGCTTTAGTCAGATGCCGATTTTGCAAGACGGAAATTCAGCCGAAGTACTTGCATCGTCACGAAGATGATTGCGATGAAAAGAGTTTAGATCTTAAAATGTAAGTACGATACCACAAAGGAATTTATATCGATTTTCGTTACAAGAATTTTTAATTAAATAATATTCAATAATTTTTCGTTTTATTCTTATTCTTCCACACAGTTTACCCAAGTACGTACGAATACCGTCGGAAGACTTATTTTAAGAACGGGATAGTAAACACGTGTACTACTGGTTCATCGTCGAACTTTTGAGCACGACGTTGCT
>NW_022735190.1:0-833 GCF_011630105.1 Anneissia japonica | reverse complement strand
GCATTTTACGACCCACGGATCGTTTTTATGTCACTATATAAATAATATTTCACTTAATATTAAATTAATTAAAATGATTTTGATAGAAAAATTATAGAACTTATAAATACAAAGATGATTTTGAGAACATTACCGGCATTAAGAGTACGTTATACTGCATTCTTTTTTCATGAATATATATATCTAGGCCTATGCAATTGTTATAGGTCTATTTAAATTAAAGCTCATTTCACGAGCCATGGATCGTTTTTAAGTCACTTTATAAATAATATTACACTATATTAAATTATTTAAAATTGCTTTACTTAATTTTAAAGACACTTTACATTTTATAGTGTGAGTGCCTACGACCTAAACTTTATTACACAACAAATCTTTAGCTCTATTACACAACTCGATTCCTTCATTCAACTTTACCTCACTCGTTTTCGCTTCTTTACAAACAAAAATACCACAGTATCCAGAGAGGTCCTCAAAAGGTAAAAGTCTTTTGGTCAATATCTGCGTGGTGTATGCGGGTCACTAGGACTTTATTGGAGTAACATCTCTACCCCGTGATTCGATTAGGAATGGGTGTGCAGGTCATTAGGGTCTTAGTGGAGTAACGTCCCTACCCCGGGATGCATAGTTCGGTTGGGTGGGGTATGCGTGTCTTTAGGACCTTAGTGGAGTGACGTCAATACCCATTAGTGCC
This sequence comes from Anneissia japonica, assembly GCF_011630105.1. NCBI lineage: Eukaryota > Metazoa > Echinodermata > Crinoidea > Comatulida > Comatulidae > Anneissia > Anneissia japonica. Next base: position 139 of record NW_022735190.1, on the reverse strand, counting down.
TAGACTAGTACTGACAGTATACATTAATTTTTTTTTTTTAAATTTTGTTATCATGTTTTAATGTCACGCAGATTTTGCCCCATGATGGCATATTCAGAAATAGAATTGATATATATATATATATATATATATATAATTA
>NW_022735189.1:0-1190 GCF_011630105.1 Anneissia japonica | reverse complement strand
GAATATAAAAGTCGCCGAGGATGACAGTCCCGGCGTTCCATATTATTTTCTATCGGCATTATTGCCGCAGTGCGAAAAAAGCTCCGATTTTCTATCGACACTGCCGCAGTGCCAAAGCACTGCAGTTTTCTATCGGCACTGCCACTCGAAAAGCTGCTGTTTAATTATCAAATGGATGTTTTTATCTATAGCCTATGGTATCAATAATTGGTTAGGTCTAGCCTAGCCTATAATATTGTTAACAATATATTATAGTATACTATAAAATTAAACTATTTAGTACTATAAAATAGTAGTAGTAATAATAATATTAATATAACAATAACAGCTGTGCTCGAAATGAATAAAAATTGTTTAATTAATGAGATGAATCAGCATATATTAAATCAACTTGCATCTGTGCAAAACCTGGTTTTTTTTTTAAATAAAGGTGTTATCTATTTTATTCTGCTGTTTTCAAAAATAATCTTATAAATTATAAGTTTAATTTCTATGATAATTTTATCCACATAATTCATATTTTCAATGTTAGTATGGTTGATAAATAATACATAAAATAATAATTATAATAATAATAATAATAATAATAATAATAATAATAATGAGCCTGAGGTGCTCGAATAATGCTTTAATAAAGAATTAATAATACTTCAATAATACTTCAATAAGCCTATTTTCGATAGTGTGATTAATGAGATATTTGTTGATTAATTTATAGAAATATATAATAGTTATAGGCCTATACCATTAATAATGATTCAGCATATTAAATCAACTTACGCCTATAGATGTAAAATTTGTTTTTTTTCTTCAATAAAATGTTACCTATTTTATTCTGTTAAAAAAATAATCTTATAAAATACCGTACATTATAAAGTTTCATTGTAAATTATATGAGAATTTAATCCACATAATTTATGTTTTCAATTATTTATGCATTTAAACTATTCAGTGGGCCTAACGCTGGATGTAATTGTAAAACAAAACAAAAACAAAAAACAAAAGCATCGCACAAAGTGTTCATGTATGCAAATGCTAATACTATCGCGCGATTACACGCGTATTTTTGGTAAGCAGAGCTCAGGATGGTTCACACGAGGTGACGAATATCCGTCGAAATGCCGCATAAATAAACTGCAATTATGTAAATAACTTTCACAAGAAGCTTACGAATATCTTAATTAATATAA
>NW_022735188.1:0-695 GCF_011630105.1 Anneissia japonica | reverse complement strand
TAGTATCTTTGTTGAGAATTGATAATAAAATACGCGACGACTTGGTAACGAAAGTTTGGCACAAGCTTTTTTAGATCCAGCTGTAGGGGCGTCCCATTTTTCGTATTCCCACCATGCATTTCGGTGGAACACGGTGAAACACTTTTTTTGTGTGGAGAACTCTATCTTGTATTTCTAGTATCTTTGCCATAGAGTTATTATAATTCTACGGAATTCCCACAATTTCAAGAAATGTGACTAAAGGCCTATTTATATTTTTTTTCTTTTTAATATTTCTTTATTACCTCCAGTTCTATAGATATGATCGCATTAGATGTGTTCTGAAAAATGCTGCCATCGTCAATGCTGTATCTCGTAGGCCTAGACTGAATAATATTGTTGGATTTTTTTCAAAGAGGTCTGTATCTACCCTTGGGTAAGGTAGGCCTTTAAGATTCATAAGTTTCGTCCAAGCTGCTCTCACAAAGCGACCGTACGTTGACTTTGTCCTCGGGCTGCTGTTTTCCATAATTTTTGTCCATTTTTGTGTTTACATCGCTCAGTTAATATTTCGTTATTTGACAATGGTATTTTTTATATATTGATATGTACTTCGAAACTGACTTTATTGTTTTTATTTCAATTCTGAAAGCTTAAAATTAAGACCCTGTCTCTTTGTATCGTATACCTTGTCAGTTACGTTGTCAGTTAAAGAT
>NW_022735187.1:0-631 GCF_011630105.1 Anneissia japonica | reverse complement strand
CCTATTACTCAATCCCTACAATTTACAATCGTGTACAGTCACAATTTGATATAAATATACACTTCGAGGATACACTCGCATGTAACTTTATTATTTTAAGAAACGAAATACGGATAATTTATTTAGTTAGAACAGTTTTGGGATCATTTTTATTTGCTAATACTTGTATATTCCGTGCTTTATCCTCCTTCTCAATGTTCAACTGAAGGATATTTTGTGCTGCAAGCAAAATCATTTATAATTAAACGTACCCTGAAGTGTTCTAAAGACAGATTGAATTATCACGCATATTAACGACAATACGTACATACAGACCTACGTATATAACTTATATTTATATGAATTCATATATACATTATATGTTAGGCCTATATATTTGTGTCTACAGCCATATACGTATAGGGCCTATATATAATTATATATATACAATATTAGATATATTATATATATTTATATATATACTGTATAAGGATTTATTATTTAACGTGTATGTAATGTTATACACATCAGTGTTCGTTATTCACATTGTACATATAATACATTATATATATATATATATATATATATATATACACAAAATTGTAATATTGTGTCCTTCAGTCAATTTATGCAACTTATAATTATAATTATT
>NW_022735186.1:0-1007 GCF_011630105.1 Anneissia japonica | reverse complement strand
CACGTTTTTGTTTTACAGTACAGATCGGTTATTATTATATTAATATGTATGCTAAAAAGCTAAAACAATGGAAAATGGCAGCCATTTTAAATTGTAAAAGCTCAAAAATGTGTACAATATTTAGTTAACTGTTGCTGTCATTGTTATGAGTGAATTTCCAATTGAATGCTGCATTTCAATAACATAAACTTACAATATTAGTGACAATTTTAGGAAAAAATGGCGGCCATTTTGAAACTACTGGCAACCCCCCTTAAGTATGAAAAAAAAAATGTTGCACATACTTTTTTGATTTATCAATGTCTATTCTACATCATATCCTATTTTTTAAAAATATAGCCAAAAAAATGCAACCTCTGATATTGCTACATTTCGGACTGGACTAAATTGCCGATAATAATTTCGAAAGAAAAAGAAATTAAAAGGAAAAAACCTCAAAAGTTACTTTACTAGGCTACACTAGGAAGAGGTTCATATTGTGTCACTCAGGTAATACGGAGCTTCGAGGGCTTAAAGTTCAATATTAGTAGTGGCTAAATATGGTTTGACCTTAAACAAACTCTAATAAAAGGACTTTTTGCATATTCTTGTACGCCTATATGTGAATAATCATGAAAAAATTTTTGCCGCGTTTTTATAGTAGCGTTGACCAGATATTCAGGGTCAAGGGTCAATGACCTTTATATAACATATTCTAGGTCATAACTCTTCAAACACTCGCTCTAAAAGCACAAAAATAGTATTTACACCTGGGTTTTTGGGGTCAACAATTTTTTGCCGCCTTCTGGTAGTAGCAGCATTGACCAACTATATAGGGTCAAAGGTCAATGACCTTTATACAACTATGATTGTCATAAATCCTCAACCAGTTTGCCTAGATGCACATAGATAGTGGTTACAACTAGGTTTTTGGGATCAATATTTATTAAAAACATTTTTGCTACCTTCTAGTATCTGCTTTGACCAAATATTCAGGGTCAAAGGTCAGTGACCTTTATAGAACGGTG
>NW_022735185.1:0-1466 GCF_011630105.1 Anneissia japonica | reverse complement strand
AGTTTTTTTATAGAAAAGTGTCCTGGGACATATTTTCATTTACCAGTATTCAGCAATTTTTTTTTCTTTTCCAGAAAACTAAAAATGGAAAGAGTGAGTCGAGCTTTTCAAATTTTACAACTTTCCAGAAAACAACACACATTGGAAAAAAAAATGCACAAATGTATTTGTAATCTGAAGTTGACTTCATTCTTAGGCCTAAAAAAATGTTATGTTAGCATAAAAGGCCCCAAAAAATAGGGTAGGTACAGTAGGTAGGGATTTTTTTTTTTTTTTGCATCTACAATATTCAGCAAGGACCTTGAAATCTGTAAAATCAATTAAATAAGCCTTTAAAGCATATAGTTGTCATATCACACTTTTAAAACATTTTGAGTGACACCTAACCACGCCTACTTTGTTCACGTAAACCTGTATTGTAAAATTTAAATAAAAATGTATAGGGTTGGCCTATTTTTTTTAGGGTAGTTCGGGTTACGCCAACATAACATTTTGTTTTTAAGGCCTTTTTTTATGAAGAAGCTGCTTTAGCAAATATTAAATTTAAATTATTAAACTGATATTTTACATTATGCAAATATTGACTGCTTATCAAGAAAATGGTGAAATCTATCGCCCAGAGGTGATGCGAGACGTAGCGGGTATTGCTAAATCCCGCAAATCCTGCATACCCCACAAACCTCCAAAATCACATTGTAGAACTCATCCAAACTACAGTACATGATTGTGATTGTATCATTTGCTATAGGACTCATAAGTTCACGTTCATAAAAAAAATTTTTTTTGTGAAAAATACACCGTAAACCTCCAAAAACACTGCAAACTCCATCCAAACCTTGTGAAAGTGATTGAATTATGTAGTATAGGACTCACTTGGTATCTCAATTAAAAAAAATAAATATACAGTATGTTCATAACAGCCTATTTTTGGTGTAAAAAGCAAAATTTTTTAAACCTAGAAAACCTCTTTATTATTTAGCTTTTGTTCATAGGAGTGATAGTTGAAATTATTGCCTGCTTCTTAACCAAACAGATGCCTAGAATGCAGTATATAATTAGTTATAACTTTTTATGATCTTCATTTTATTTAATCTTTATTTAGACTTTAGATATAAACAAGTGAAGAAAAGTCATGTCTCTCCTATGCAAACAGGTTAGCCTTTTTTTCCTTAAACTTGTATACTTTATTGCTTTTAAAACAAATTTTATAACTATTAATTAATATTTCCTTTTTTCATTACCCTTTGACCATATATGGCCTACATTAACCTAGATTTTACATATTTTAGGAATATATTACCATGGTAAGAATGGTGTCAATAAATTTGCTTCACTGATGTTGTTATAGCATTACATATCCAGGTTTCCTATAGGTGTTTTTTTTTTGTTTTTGTTTTTTTGTTTTTAACAGACCAGTACATTTTTACTGGTACTCAACCACTTTGACTGGCCACTATCTTGCCAAC
>NW_022735184.1:0-909 GCF_011630105.1 Anneissia japonica | reverse complement strand
AGGTTATAGTGTCTTGAAACGTCACATATTTTCAAGTCATTTGCAATATATAATCTGACCCTTGATTTCCTAGATCCGGCATCGGTCTGGTTTAAGCAACAAGGTTTTTTTTTTGTTTGTTTTAGTGGTTTTTATATGAGTATTAGTTTATCAGGGTATTTTTTTTAACATCTTGTTATGAATATTAATGATTATCATATTAGTTTTAGTACAATGTTATCTTTTTTAGGTATGTTGTTGAATAAGTATAAGTAAGTTGAAATACACACAGAAAAAACATACAACTGTTCTGTATGGTATCTAACAAGTGACTAATTTATTCAATATACTACACACAATATGTACAAGATGAAATGGGTGTGGTATACATTCCACAAGTAACAGCATAATGATTCTCTGTTTGGTAGAGGATGTGGTTTTATCCTAATTAAGATGTTGCCATTAGTCTGAAGTAAAGTTCTTATTCAACCACAGATATGTGTATCTGTGCAATAACATATTAATCAATGTAAAGAGTGGACTTTCACTTTGGTCCTGATTGATAGGTTTAATATGAAATAAAGAACAGTGAATTGACTACAATATGCAATTGATAACATCACATTTGCCGACAGTTTTATTTGTTAAAACACATTTTATTTAATGATTGCCATCAATGTACTGTATATGCTACAAAAAGCAAATAACTTGCCCTTTGAAAGATTATTTTTATATAGAATGATGTTTGTACAATTTTAAAACTGATTTGAAAGAGGTCATGTTATGAAGAAAAAAGGGGAAGACATCAGGAAATTTAATCATGTTGATAGACTGTTTTTTATATATATATTTATATAACATGCCAGTCAAGTACTGTACTAAAATAAATGACAGAGGTTGATGTGTTACACAACATAAAATTGAAATATA
>NW_022735183.1:0-784 GCF_011630105.1 Anneissia japonica | reverse complement strand
ACGGGTAATACCGTACATTACATATAGTTAAACATTTCAATTAACTATTCAATTTTTATCAACCAACTATTAGTATAACTATAAATATTTATATAGTTTGATTTTATTTAATATAATCTTTAAAAATATTCACAAACTAAAAACATTATCTTGCAGATGAAGCATAATAGTGGGGCGGATATGTGACATTTTTTGGTCAAGACGTGCACATCTGGAGAGAAGCATGAAACTTTGCCCTAGGGTTTTTTTAATTTTGAGTATGCCGATTCCAAAAATTGCGGGAACCACGATGTGACTCCAACCGTTCCCACCGAAAATTGGAAAAATCAAAATGGCCGCCAAAAACCACAATTTTTGCAGTTTAAATGCTCTATGTGTCCACATTACCATGATCTTGGTGTCAATACCTATGTTCTTCGGTTCAAGGAATCCAGTAAAACATTATTAAAATACAATAACGAACATCTCTATCGTGAAAATGCAAAATTTAATAAAATTTTCAAAATGGCCACCAAAAAACAAAATTTTGGCAATTTAACGGCTCTAAGTGTCATATTACCAAAACTTTTGGTGTCAAAACCAATTTTGTTTAGTTCAAGGAATCCAATAGAACACATATAAAACACCATAGCATACTCCTTTATTGCGAAAATGCAAAGTCAATATTCAAAATGGCCGCCAAACACATTCCTATTATTAAACTGACTGCGAGTGCCCTAACTACCATGACCTTAAGTGTCCACAGCAATGCTTTAGATCAAGTAATCCAATTGATCATATGAAG
>NW_022735182.1:0-894 GCF_011630105.1 Anneissia japonica | reverse complement strand
CTAAGAATACTAATTCATTTATATTTAATATATGTTTACGCGAAAAAGATTCCGTACAAAATATAATACTCCTCCGTAGAACCTTCAAACAATACACTCTATTGCGGGAATATTTGTTCAGAGTAGCTAAGAGTCTGGGGCGATAGTTACTATATAATAACTCTGTAATATTAAAATTTAAAAATATTAACTGAATTAAAAAAGCCTACTTTTACAAATCCATGGGCTGTATTTAAGTCAATTGTAAAATATATGGATGCATTAGGTTTGTTATAATTACTAAGTTTACAGTTGCACTGTATTTCAACATTGGTGTCATTGTCAATATACGCATACGGTATAAATAATTTTATTGTAAAACAAAAAAATAAAAAATAAATTAAAAAAAGAAAGAAAAAAAAAAGGTACAAACATTATTTTGTCTTGTTCAGATATAACGCAGTATTAGTCAATGAGTGATATGCAAAAAGCATTTATTTATATAATTTTTATGATTTTTATATAAAATTTTATTTCATGCTTTTATTACATTCAACTATTTTATAGAAATGAGTGCGTTATTATCTAAAGATATGCTTTAACAAAAAGAAGTTAGCTTTAAAAAATAAGTGTGTAAGTACATAAAAATGAAAATCCAGAAAAATGGAGAAATATCAAACTGTCTTGATTGTATGAAAATGGATAAAGGTGGTGGTGGTTACCCGACAAAAGAGAAAAAAAAAACTCTGTTGTATTAATGGTGCGTACCATCACATAGGGTAATTGTTCCGTAAATTAAACATAAAGAAAAATCCCATGCGTTTCCAAGGAAAGAATATAGAGACACTTGTATTAATCGTATCACGTAATTTCTACCTTATCATAGGTAATGCATTAAATGGCTGGCATTTAGAT
>NW_022735181.1:0-651 GCF_011630105.1 Anneissia japonica | reverse complement strand
TTTAAAATCACAAAAGACAATTATGCATATTTAATTAAGTTCCTGGTAGAAAATCACACCAATCAAGTTTGGTGTTGGGCAGAGTGCAGTTGTTGAAAGAATTGCATTCTACTTCCTTAAAGAATAAGATAAACAATCGAAATTCTCCAATCAAAATTCTATCTATGCTAATTTAACGAGTGGACTTCCTTATGGTTTGGGCGAGTCGAGTGGGCAAGCGGTAAGGAGTAGGGGATTACCCCGATGTTATGGTTCACTTCAGCCACTGTCGTTGTGGAATGATGTGAACATGTATCTACCAAGAAGTGCCTCTTTACGGCTGCTAGGTAGTCTCGGAACACGCCCATACGCAATTCAGCACAATGACGCTGCAAGTTATGGGTTATTCTCCTATCTTTACCTTTAAGGAAATATAAATATATATCGAGCTACGCGAAGTTTAAAATTTAAAAGAGAGGACTTCCTTATGTTGTGATGTCATCATCATCATCATCATCAGTATCATCAGTTCGCCCAAAATCTATTTTATTTCATCTTGTTCATCGTAGGTCCATGGTCGGACACAGCTGTTATATACGCGTGGACACGTCTAACATCACATAAATATCAAATGAACAAGGAACTTCAATTCATGGCCTATTTAAATGAAAA